>NC_139719.1:46113637-46142356 GCF_964188405.1 Protomyctophum parallelum
GATAGCAAGGACTCTATATCAGCCTTCAGAAATAGCTGAGCTGTGTTATCGTACCATGTGGTCAGAAATAGGAATTCTTGGGGTTCTTTGTGTGTGTGTGTGTGTGTGTGTGTGTGTGTGTGTGTGTGTGTGTGTGTGTGTGTGTGTGTTTTATTATCACTAGGAACCAAAAGGTCACAGAGGTCATCATCTGTATGGAAGTACACATTCTTGCAATGTGTCACGTTTTCTTTTTTGTAACTTATTTTTTAACCCTTTCTGGGGCGGGATGGTGCTTTAAGCATCATGTTATGCTTTAGCTATTGAAAAATAGCAGATCCACATCCTCATAGCTCAAGCTCCCAGTAGTTATTTTTTGGTATATAGTTTATATAGTTCTTTTTATTTTTATAAAGTATATTTATTGTTTTTTTAAAGACAAACAGAGATTACACACAACAAGAACATAATAACAAACAACAAAAGAAAATAAATAAAATAAAAACAGCTCAGGCACAACACTATTATAAATAAAAAAGATTGAATATACAAAGACATGACAAGGACAATGAATGAACCATAATGACAAGTGGCTTTAGAATTTTGATAGACTCCCATTCAGGAAATACATCCATGCAGTACATTAAATACATATATTAAAAAGGCAGACAATATAGTTAGCACAGGCACCACATCATTACAACAACAGCAGACCCATGCATGCTCCACTCAAAGGTGGAAACCACCCCCCCCCCCCCTCCAGGCGGCAGGGCCACCGCCCCAAGAAGCGGCCCCGATGCAACGCATCGAGACCCCTGCCCGGGCGACCACCCCAACCCTAGTTTTTATAGTTCTTTGTCATGGTCACGTCCTGAGCCCCTCCGTTTGTCCATGATTCTCCTCTGTCTCTCCCAAGTCCTGCTCCTCTGACTCTGATTGCCCTGATAGTGCCATCACCTGTGGGGACCAGCTGAGTGCCTCACCTGTGGGGACCAGCTGAGTGCCTCACCTGTGGGGACCAGCGGAGTGCCTCACCTGTGGGGACCAGCTGAGTGCCTCACCTGTGGGGACCAGCTGAGTGCCTCACCTGTGGGGACCAGCGGAGTGCCTCACCTGTGGGGACCAGCGGAGTGCCTCACCTGTGGGGACCAGCGGAGTGCCTCACCTGTGGGGACCAGCGGAGTGCCTCACCTGTGGGGACCAGCTGAGCCAGGTTGGGTGATGAGCTCCAGTGACTATTTAAACTCTGCCTTGTGTTTGTTCAGTGCTGGATCTTAAGTTAGTGTCAGGTTTTTATGTTCCGTGTATCATGTGTATGTATTTCTGTTATCCTGTGTCATTAACCAGGTAAAGTCAAGTTTATGTGATCTTCTTGTCCTGCCTTTGTTTGAGTTTCCTGCACTTGGGTCCTAATTAACACCTGCAAACCGTGACAGTTCTTAACTATAATGTACCAATACAACTACTACTGGGAGCTTATAGACATCCAAACCTTTTTCAGAAAACTGTCATGATTTACAAGACGTGATTTCTTCATTTCGACGTCAGGCCTATCTGGGTTAATTCCATCCTCCAACCCACCGTGGTCTCTCTGTAGCAAGAAACCTCTTTTCTCCATATTCTATTTGCTTTAGTTTATTTAGTTTATTTATTTCTGTAAATGATTACAGCGTCACACGAATAAAGCGTCCACAAGTATAGCAGATCCACAAGCTCACAACCTTCTGAATGCAAACCTTTATAAGCTTGTATAGATCTTCAATAACCTGAGTTCCGATTAAAGAAAATAATAATGATAATCTTCTGAATCATGACAGTTTTCTGAAAAAACCCATGTTTCTATGTCAGTGGTTCTGAAAGGGTTAAAACCCTATGTTTCTATGTCAGTGGTTCTGAAAGGGTTAAAACCCTATGTTTCTATGTCAGTGGTGCTCAACCTTTTTCATGTCAAGGACCCCCAGAGTGATCTGTATTTGGCCATGGACCCCCATCTGAACATATGTTGTTCCAGGGACCCCCATCTGATAATATGTTGTTCCAGGGACCCCCCATCTGAATATATGTTGTTCCAGGGACCCCCATCTGAATATATGTTGTTCCAGGGACCCCCCATCTGAATATATGTTGTTCCAGGGACCCCCCATCTGAATATATGTTGTTCCAGGGACCCCCATCTGAAAATATGTTGTTCCAGGGACCCCCCATCTGAAAATATGTTGTTCCAGGGACCCCCCATCTGAAAATATGTTGTTCCAAGGACCCCCCATCTGAAAATATGTTGTTCCAGGGACCCCCATCTGAAAATATGTTGTTCCAGGGACCCTCCCCCACCCCCCTTCCAGAAGATTTGAGTTAAAAACCTTCTCTGTGAAAGCATTTAAATATATTCAAAGATTTGTGCCACGATTTGTTCACGATTTTTCCAAAAAGAAAATAGCAGATCTACAAGCTCGTAGCGTGGCACATATAGTGCCGCTCTACGAGCTTGTAGATCTGCTATATTTTCAAAAGCTAATGTAGCCCATTTAACATATAATGCTTAGAAACACCAAAAGGGGTTCCCGCCCAGAATGGTTTTAATAATACATAAAAGTAACAGATTTGGACATGTGAGGTTTTCCTACCGGACAGGGAGACCGTATATAAACAGGAGAGAGGAAGGCAGGTGCTTTAGATGAAATGAGAGAGAGAGGAAGGGAGGAGAGAGGAGAGAGGAGAGAGGAGAGAGGAGAGAGGAGAGAGGAGAGAGGAGAGAGGAAGGGAGGAGAGAAGATGAATCATTCCAGCTGTACTTGGCCTTCGCTGATATTCAGGTGAGTTCTGCCCAACACGCGCGCCGTGCACTTGTAGATCTGATATTTTTGAAGTGTGCATCCTAGCTGGCTTCATGGCTTTTTTCACCCTTATCCCTAAACTCATTTTCCTTTTTTTTTTTTTTACTATTTAAAAAAAACCTCTTAAAATAGTTCAAATAGCCGATCTAGGCTACAAGCCCACAACGTCTCCACAACGTCTCTTTTCAAAATAGTAAAAAATGTCAAATACGTTTAAGGGATAAGGGTGGCACAAGATGGAGTCCCAAGCGTCCTACATGTCTGTGCTATAAAGCCCTTAACCATAAACTTCTTTTGAAAAACATTTTTGAATATTTCAAATAGCCGATACTGTACTGTACAGGCTCACCATCATCATCATCTTGATGTAGATTATAGTCGAACGATTATAATTATGTTTTTCAAAATAAAATGGAAGTTTAGGGATAAGGGGTTTAGTAAAATAGGGCCCCGAGTAAGTGGCAATTATCCAACATTGTATATAATTATACTTTCTCCAGCATTTGAAGATTTGGGTTAAATATCCTGATTATATTTGTTTGGTTTTGTGCCGTACGCAGGAATGTGAGCAGAGAAGAAAGTTGAGGGTGTGAAACAAAGTCACTGAATGCAGTAAATAGTAAACAAGAATAAAAATATACACTATATTTGAAGCAACCACTTCAAATATAAAAGTACGCTCTAAAAAAGCTAAATCTATGTGGGCGTAACGTAACTAGTATAAGGCATATAAGCTAAATATGTATTTTCTGTTCATCATTGGTATATATACAGTAAGAAGCACAACACTACAGAGAAGCAGTTTTCCTGTTGCTACTGTTCCTGTTTTTTTTTTTTTTTCTGTTCCTTTTTTTCCCTTTCTTCTATTATTTGAATCATTAATAATCATTCTGAAATGTACTGTACTGTAAATGACTGAGATAATTAAACTAACTAACTAACTGAATAGATTTCCAAAAGTTTCAAAGAAATGTCTATACTGTAGTAAACTAAGAGATAGTCTATGGATCTTCTATAATATAAAATAGTGATCTAGTATATATAGTATCTAAAATTGGTTTCTTTGTGAATCTAATGTAAATGTTAGTTAACAAAACTGTTAAATGTTCCACCATGAGACTCAACTGAATCGTTTTAACTATAGGGCCGGGACTTTTAACGCGTTAATCGAGGTTAATTAACTACAGAAAAATTAATCGCGATTAACTACAGATAAATTAATCGCACCTTTTTGTTTCCTCCATCATAAAGTTGTTTTTATTTGTTTTCTCGTGCCCAGCCATGTAAAGCACATTTGAGTATTCATATACACACTGAAGACACTTTATATAGGCACTTGCCTATATATCACTGTTGGGATAAAACGCATTTTTCTATGGAGTTGTGTGCACTGGACATAATAAAAAGTCCCCCCATTCTGTGTTGCCTATAGAACTGGAGGTCTGAAAAAAACAGTAACATTATGAAGTACATTTTTGTGATGTCACTGAGATGTACTTCATAATGTTACTGATTTTTACACACAACAACTCTAAGGTATATTAATGACAGTAAAATGTTGAAAATGAGTGGAATCCCGTAGTCACTATTCACTGGGATACCAAAAACATTTGAAACAAAAGGTTTCTCACTGTTCTCGGGTTAAATATTGATGAGGTACTTCATCCCAGTCTTAGAATGACCCTTTTTTTGCAATTACCATATCATACATCATTGTATTTTGTACAGAGACATATCATACATCATTGTATTTTGTAGAGACATATCATACATCATTGTATTTTGTACAGACATATCATACATCATTGTATTTTGTAGAGACATATCATACATCATTGTATTTTGTAGAGACATATCATACATCATTGTATTTTGTACAGAGACATATCATACATCATTGTATTTTGTACAGAGACATATCATACATCATTGTATTTTGTAGAGACATATCATACATCATTGTATTTTGTAGAGACATATCATACATCATTGTATTTTGTAGAGACATATCATACATCATTGTATTTTGTACAGAGACATATCATACATCATTGTATTTTGTAGAGACATATCATACATCATTGTATGTTGTACAGAGACATATCATACATCATTGTATTTTGTATAGAGACATATCATACATCATTGTATGTTGTACAGAGACATATCATACATCATTGTATTTTGTATAGAGACATATCATACATCATTGTATTTTGTACAGAGACATATCATACATCATTGTATTTTGTAGAGACATATCATACATCATTGTATTTTGTACATAGACATATCATACATCATTGTATTTTGTACAGAGACATATCATACATCATTGTATTTTGTACAGAGACATATCATACATCATTGTATTTTGTAGAGACATATCATACATCATTGTATTTTGTACAGAGACATATCATACATCATTGTATTTTGTAGAGACATATCATACATCATTGTATTTTGTACAGAGACATATCATACATCATTGTATTTTGTAGAGACATATCATACATCATTGTATTTTGTACAGACATATCATACATCATTGTATTTTGTAGAGACATATCATATATCATTGTATTTTGTAGAGACATATCATACATCATTGTATTTTGTACAGAGACATATCATACATCATTGTATTTTGTACAGAGACATATCATACATCATTGTATTTTGTACAGAGACATATCATACATCATTGTATTTTGTACAGAGACATATCATACATCATTGTATTTTGTACAGAGACATATCATACATCATTGTATTTTGTACAGAGACATATCATACATCATTGTATTTTGTACAGAGACATATCATACATCATTGTATTTTGTACAGAGACATATCATACATCATTGTATTTTGTAGAGACATATCATACATCATTGTATTTTGTACAGAGACATATCATACATCATTGTATTTTGTAATAGAGACATATCATACATCATTGTATTTTGTACAGAGACATATCATACATCATTGTATTTTGTAATAGAGACATATCATACATCATTGTATTTTGTACAGAGACATATCATACATCATTGTATTTTGTAGAGACATATCATACATCATTGTATTTTGTATAGAGACATATCATACATCATTGTATTTTGTACAGAGACATATCATACATCATTGTATTTTGTACAGAGACATATCATACATCATTGTATTTTGTACACAGACATATCATACATCATTGTATTTTGTACAGAGACATATCATACATCATTGTATTTTGTACACAGACATATCATACATCATTGTATTTTGTACAGAGACATATCATACATCATTGTATTTTGTACACAGACATATCATACATCATTGTATTTTGTACAGAGACATATCATACATCATTGTATTTTGTACACAGACATATCATACATCATTGTATTTTGTACAGAGACATATCATACATCATTGTATTTTGTAGAGACATATCATACATCATTGTATTTTGTAGAGACATATCATACATCATTGTATTTTGTACAGACATATCATACATCATTGTATTTTGTACAGAGACATATCATACATCATTGTATTTTGTACAGAGACATATCATACATCATTGTATTTTGTACAGACATATCATACATCATTGTATTTTGTACAGAGACATATCATACATCATTGTATTTTGTAGAGACATATCATACATCATTGTATTTTGTACAGAGACATATCATACATCATTGTATTTTGTACAGACATATCATACATCATTGTATTTTGTAGAGACATATCATACATCATTGTATTTTGTACAGAGACATATCATACATCATTGTATTTTGTACAGAGACATATCATACATCATTGTATTTTGTACAGACATATCATACATCATTGTATTTTGTAGAGACATATCATACATCATTGTATTGTGTAGAGACATATCATACATCATTGTATTGTGTACAGAGACATATCATACATCATTGTATTTTGTACAGAGACATATCATACATCATTGTATTGTGTAGAGACATATCATACATCATTGTATTTTGTACAGAGACATATCATACATCATTGTATTTTGTAGAGACATATCATACATCATTGTATTTTGTACAGAGACATATCATACATCATTGTATTTTGTACAGAGACATATCATACATCATTGTATTTTGTACAGAGACATATCATACATCATTGTATTTTGTAATAGAGACATATCATACATCATTGTATTTTGTAGAGACATATCATACATCATTGTATTTTGTACAGAGACATATCATACATCATTGTATTTTGTAGAGAGACATATCATACATCATTGTATTTTGTACAGAGACATATCATACATCATTGTATTTTGTACAGAGACATATCATACATCATTGTATTTTGTAGAGACATATCATACATCATTGTATTTTGTAGAGACATATCATACATCATTGTATTTTGTACAGAGACATATCATACATCATTGTATGTTGTACAGAGACATATCATACATCATTGTATGTTGTAGAGACATATCATACATCATTGTATTTTGTACAGAGACATATCATACATCATTGTATTTTGTAGAGAGACATATCATACATCATTGTATTTTGTAGAGAGACATATCATACATCATTGTATTTTGTACAGAGACATATCATACATCATTGTATTTTGTAGAGACATATCATACATCATTGTATTTTGTACAGAGACATATCATACATCATTGTATTTTGTAGAGACATATCATACATCATTGTATTTTGTACAGAGACATATCATACATCATTGTATTTTGTACAGAGACATATCATACATCATTGTATTTTGTACAGAGACATATCATACATCATTGTATTTTGTACAGAGACATATCATACATCATTGTATTTTGTATAGAGACATATCATACATCATTGTATTTTGTAGAGACATATCATACATCATTGTATTTTGTACAGAGACATATCATACATCATTGTATTTTGTAGAGACATATCATACATCATTGTATTTTGTACAGAGACATATCATACATCATTGTATTTTGTAGAGACATATCATACATCATTGTATTTTGTAGAGACATATCATACATCATTGTATTTTGTACAGAGACATATCATACATCATTGTATGTTGTACAGAGACATATCATACATCATTGTATTTTGTACAGAGACATATCATACATCATTGTATGTTGTACACAGACATATCATACATCATTGTATTTTGTACAGAGACATATCATACATCATTGTATGTTGTACACAGACATATCATACATCATTGTATGTTGTACAGAGACATATCATACATCATTGTATTTTGTACAGAGACATATCATACATCATTGTATTTTGTACACAGACATATCATACATCATTGTATTTTGTACACAGACATATCATACATCATTGTATTTTGTAGAGAGACATATCATACATCATTGTATTTTGTACAGAGACATATCATACATCATTGTATTTTGTAGAGAGACATATCATACATCATTGTATTTTGTACAGAGACATATCATACATCATTGTATTTTGTAGAGACATATCATACATCATTGTATTTTGTAGAGACATATCATACATCATTGTATTTTGTACAGAGACATATCATACATCATTGTATTTTGTAGAGACATATCATACATCATTGTATTTTGTAGAGAGACATATCATACATCATTGTATTTTGTACAGAGACATATCATACATCATTGTATTTTGTACAGAGACATATCATACATCATTGTATTTTGTACAGAGACATATCATACATCATTGTATTTTGTACAGAGACATATCATACATCATTGTATTTTGTACAGAGACATATCATACATCATTGTATTTTGTACAGAGACATATCATACATCATTGTATTTTGTACAGAGACATATCATACATCATTGTATTTTGTACACAGACATATCATACATCATTGTATTTTGTAGAGACATATCATACATCATTGTATTTTGTACAGAGACATATCATACATCATTGTATTTTGTACAGAGACATATCATACATCATTGTATTTTGTACACAGACATATCATACATCATTGTATTTTGTACAGAGACATATCATACATCATTGTATTTTGTACAGAGACATATCATACATCATTGTATTTTGTACAGAGACATATCATACATCATTGTATTTTGTAGAGACATATCATACATCATTGTATTTTGTACAGAGACATATCATACATCATTGTATTTTGTAGAGACATATCATACATCATTGTATTTTGTACAGAGACATATCATACATCATTGTATTTTGTACAGAGACATATCATACATCATTGTATTTTGTGTAGAGACATATCATACATCATTGTATTTTGTACAGAGACATATCATACATCATTGTATTTTGTAGAGACATATCATACATCATTGTATTTTGTACAGACATATCATACATCATTGTATTTTGTACAGACATATCATACATCATTGTATTTTGTACAGAGACATATCATACATCATTGTATTTTGTACAGAGACATATCATACATCATTGTATTTTGTACAGAGACATATCATACATCATTGTATTTTGTAGAGACATATCATACATCATTGTATTTTGTAGAGACATATCATACATCATTGTATTTTGTAGAGACATATCATACATCATTGTATTTTGTAGAGACATATCATACATCATTGTATTTTGTGTAGAGACATATCATACATCATTGTATTTTGTACAGACATATCATACATCATTGTATTTTGTACAGACATATCATACATCATTGTATTTTGTACAGAGACATATCATACATCATTGTATTTTGTACAGAGACATATCATACATCATTGTATTTTGTACAGAGACATATCATACATCATTGTATTTTGTACAGAGACATATCATACATCATTGTATTTTGTACAGAGACATATCATACATCATTGTATTTTGTAGAGACATATCATACATCATTGTATTTTGTACAGAGACATATCATACATCATTGTATTTTGTAGAGACATATCATACATCATTGTATTTTGTAGAGACATATCATACATCATTGTATTTTGTACAGAGACATATCATACATCATTGTATTTTGTACAGAGACATATCATACATCATTGTATTTTGTAGAGACATATCATACATCATTGTATTTTGTACAGAGACATATCATACATCATTGTATTTTGTAGAGACATATCATACATCATTGTATTTTGTACAGAGACATATCATACATCATTGTATTTTGTAGAGACATATCATACATCATTGTATTTTGTACAGAGACATATCATACATCATTGTATTTTGTACAGAGACATATCATACATCATTGTATTTTGTACAGAGACATATCATACATCATTGTATTTTGTAGAGACATATCATACATCATTGTATTTTGTAGAGACATATCATACATCATTGTATTTTGTAGAGACATATCATACATCATTGTATTTTGTACAGAGACATATCATACATCATTGTATTTTGTAGAGACATATCATACATCATTGTATTTTGTAGAGACATATCATACATCATTGTATTTTGTAGAGACATATCATACATCATTGTATTTTTTAGAGACATATCATACATCATTGTATTTTGTAACAGAGACATATCATACATCATTGTATTTTGTAACAGAGACATATCATACATCATTGTATTTTGTAGAGACATATCATACATCATTGTATTTTGTACAGAGACATATCATACATCATTGTATTTTGTAGAGACATATCATACATCATTGTATTTTGTACAGAGACATATCATACATCATTGTATTTTGTACAGAGACATATCATACATCATTGTATTTTATACAGAGACATATCATACATCATTGTATTTTGTACAGAGACATATCATACATCATTGTATTTTGTACAGAGACATATCATACATCATTGTATTTTGTACAGAGACATATCATACATCATTGTATTTTGTACAGAGACATATCATACATCATTGTATTTTGTAGAGACATATCATACATCATTGTATTTTGTAGAGACATATCATACATCATTGTATTTTGTAGAGACATATCATACATCATTGTATTTTGTAGAGACATATCATACATCATTGTATTTTGTAGAGACATATCATACATCATTGTATTTTGTAGAGACATATCATACATCATTGTATTTTTTAGAGACATATCATACATCATTGTATTTTGTACAGAGACATATCATACATCATTGTATTTTGTAGAGACATATCATACATCATTGTATTTTGTAGAGACATATCATACATCATTGTATTTTGTACAGAGACATATCATACATCATTGTATTTTGTAGAGACATATCATACATCATTGTATTTTGTACAGAGACATATCATACATCATTGTATTTTGTAGAGACATATCATACATCATTGTATTTTGTAGAGACATATCATACATCATTGTATTTTGTACAGAGACATATCATACATCATTGTATTTTGTAGAGACATATCATACATCATTGTATTTTGTACAGAGACATATCATACATCATTGTATTTTGTAGAGACATATCATACATCATTGTATTTTGTACAGAGACATATCATACATCATTGTATTTTGTAGAGACATATCATACATCATTGTATTTTGTACAGAGACATATCATACATCATTGTATTTTGTAGAGACATATCATACATCATTGTATTTTGTACAGAGACATATCATACATCATTGTATTTTGTACAGAGACATATCATACATCATTGTATTTTGTACAGAGACATATCATACATCATTGTATTTTGTACAGAAACATAATATCATACATCATAGTATGTTATACAGAGACATATCATACATCATTGTATTTTGTACAGAGACATATCACACATCATTGTATTTTGTACAGAAACATATCATACATCATTGTATTTTGTACAGAAACATATCATACATCATTGTATTTTGTACAGAAACATATCATACATCATTGTATTTTGTACAGAGACGTTGTGATTTGAGAAGAACGTTTTGGTTTCTGACACCAAATGTGCATCTTTCGGTGTCAGCCCGGTGTCATTAAGGCTACAGTACACTGTATATAATAATAATAATAATAAAACTTTATTTGTATAGCACCTTTCATGACATCAAATGCAGCTCAAAGTGCTTTACAGAACAATGGAGAATAAAAGAAAAGCAAAGCATAAAAGAAAAGCAAGGCAACGACATTAAAAAACAAGCAGTAATGCAGTACAGTGAGGACATGAATAACAAAAAATATAAGATCACTTAAAGGCAATGTTGTAGAAGTGGGTCTTGAGCTGTGCTTTAAAAATGTCTACAGAGGCTGCCTGACGAAGGTACAGAGGGAGCTTGTTCCATGCCGACGGCCCGTAGAAGCAAAAAGCTGCTTCCCCGTATTTTTTAGTTGCCATTTTTTTAGGCAAAGCAAGCAGGCCAGCAGTGGAAGACCTTAGGGGGCGGTTTGGGACATATTTAGGCAGGCAGTCATGTAGGTAGGAAGGTGCGAGACCATTGAGGGCTTTATAGACAAGTAAGAGAATTTTAAAATCAATCCTAAAAACAACCGGAAGCCAGTGCAGTGATGCCAAAACTGGAGTAATATGTTCTCTCATCTTAGTTCTAGTTAAAACTCTGGCTGCTGCATTTTGGACAAGTTGTAATCTGTCAGTTGTTTTCTTAGGCAGTCCTGAAAAAAGTGCATTGCAGTAATCAAGCCGAGAGTATATAAGGTTGTCTATACTGTACTGTGTTTAAGGTTGTCTATACTGTACTGTGTTTAAGGTTGTGTCTATACTGTACTGTGTTTAAGGTTGTCTATACTGTACTGTGTTTAAGGTTGTGTCTATACTGCACTGTGTTTAAGGTTGTCTATACTGTACTGTGTTTAAGGTTGTCTATACTGTACTGTGTTTAAGGTTGTCTATACTGTACTGTGTTTAAGGTTGTCTATACTGTACTGTGTTTAAGGTTGTCTATACTGTACTGTGTTTAAGGTTGTCTATACTGTACTGTGTTTAAGGTTGTCTATACTGTACTGTGTTTAAGGTTGTCTATACTGTACTGTGTTTAAGGTTGTCTATACTGTACTGTGTTTAAGGTTGTCTATACTGTACTGTGTTTAAGGTTGTCTATACTGTACTGTGTTTAAGGTTGTGTCTATACTGCACTGTGTTTAAGGTTGTGTCTATACTGTACTGTGTTTAAGGTTGTCTATACTGTACTGTGTTTAAGGTTGTGTCTATACTGTACTGTGTTTAAGGTTGTGTCTATACTGCACTGTGTTTAAGGTTGTCTATACTGTACTGTGTTTAAGGTTGTGTCTATACTGTACTGTGTTTAAGGTTGTCTATACTGTACTGTGTTTAAGGTTGTCTGTACTGTACTGTGTTTAAGGTTGTCTATACTGTACTGTGTTTAAGGTTGTCTATACTGCACTGTGTTTAAGGTTGTCTATACTGCACTGTGTTTAAGGTTGTCTATACTGTACTGTGTTTAAGGTTGTGTCTATACTGTACTGTGTTTAAGGTTGTCTATACTGTACTGTGTTTAAGGTTGTCTGTACTGTACTGTGTTTAAGGTTGTCTATACTGTACTGTGTTTAAGGTTGTCTATACTGCACTGTGTTTAAGGTTGTCTATACTGCACTGTGTTTAAGGTTGTCTATACTGTACTGTGTTTAAGGTTGTGTCTATACTGTAGGCCTACTGTGTATAAGGTTGTGTCTATACTGTACTGTGTTTAAGGTTGTCTATACTGCACTGTGTTTAAGGTTGCTTGGCAGTGAGAACTGAATTCCATAGTTGGTTCACTTTGACGGTCACCTATGGACTCAGTTCTTTTTGCCCGGCAGCTGCATTCAATCACAGCGCCCATTCTGACCTGAGATCAGATTCACACGAGGTTTCCACTGGACACACACTGGTCTGATGAACCCATTCTGACCTGAGATCAGATTCTAAAAAATGTCAGTCGTTCTTCGATTTTTCAAAAAATAGCAGACCTACAAGCTCGTATCGCGCCACCGAGTGGCGCGATACGAGCTTGTAGATCTGCTATTTTTCAATAGCTATAAAGCATGACATGATGCCAACACCAAAATGGGTGCCCGTTCAGAATGGGTTAACATTACGGGGTACACTTTAGCTATATTGAAAAATAGCAGATCTACAAGCTTGTAGATCTGCTATTTTCTTTGAAAAATCGTGAAAACGTGGCACATCTTTGAATATAGCCTATACTGTATATTCTTTCAGAGCCAACGTATTTGACTCAAGTCTTTGCTTCTGGGAGGAGGGGGAGGGGGAGGGGGGGGGGGGGGGTCCCTGGAACAACATATCAGATGGCTATAATTATTCTTTCATACATTTATGGCCTTTCAGGTCATTTGGATTTCTCCTTTTTTAAAGACAGGTAGGCCTATTAATTATTAAACCTGTCAAAACAATGTGGGCAAATTAAAAAAGGTGAATTTCTTCTTCTTCTTCAGATAAATAATAATTAATTCATTGCTGCTCTCCTTGATTTGTATTGCTTTATCTGATTGAATAGCCCATACTTTATTAACAGTTTGATCTGATTGAATAGCCCATACTTTATTAACAGTTTGCAAAAGAAAAATAATTAAAGAAAAGTAGCCTATAGCCTACAGTTTATTACAAAATGATTAAAGAAAAGTAGCCTAGCCTACAGTTTATTACAAAATGATTAAATAAAAGTAGCCTATAGCCTACAGTTTATTACAAAATGATTAAAGAAAAGTAGCCTAGCCTACAGTTTATTACAAAATGATTAAAGAAAAGTAGCCTATAGCCTACAGTTTATTACAAAATGATTAAAGAAAAGTAGCCTATAGCCTACAGTTTATTACAAAATGATTAAAGAAAAGGATTGAACCCAAATAAAGCACTATATGGTTTGTTTCCGCATTTACCCACTGGGTGGCGCTATTGCAGCAGGTCGCCTGTGCTATAGTTCTACTAGCTTTCAATTCTCTTTTCACATCAAGGACCATCTGAGCCACGGACCACCATCTGATGACATTTAGCCTCTCAGACCCATCTGAGCCACGGACCACCATCTGATGACATTTAGCCTCTCAGACCCATCTGAGCCACGGAACCACCATCTGATGACATTTAGCCTCTCAGACCCATCTGAGCCACGGACCACCATCTGATGACATTTAGCCTCTCAGACCCATCTGAGCCACGGACCACCATCTGATGACATTTAGCCTCTCAGACCCATCTGAGCCACGGACCACCATCTGATGACATTTAGCCTCTCAGACCCATCTGAGCCACGGAACCACCATCTGATGACATTTAGCCTCTCAGACCCATTTGAGCCACGGACCACCATCTGATGACATTTAGCCTCTCAGACCCATCTGAGCCACGGAACCACCATCTGATGACATTTAGCCTCTCAGACCCATTTGAGCCACGGACCGCACCATCTGATGACATTTAGCCTCTCAGACCCATCTGAGCCACGGACCACCATCTGATGACATTTAGCCTCTCAGACCCATCTGAGCCACGGAACCACCATCTGATGACATTTAGCCTCTCAGACCCATCTGAGCCACGGACCACCATCTGATGACATTTAGCCTCTCAGACCCATCTGAGCCACGGACCACCATCTGATGACATTTAGCCTCTCAGACCCATCTGAGCCACGGACCACCATCTGATGACATTTAGCCTCTCAGACCCATCTGAGCCACGGACCACCATCTGATGACATTTAGCCTCTCAGACCCATCTGAGCCACGGACCACCATCTGATGACATTTAGCCTCTCAGACCCATCTGAGCCACGGACCACCATCTGATGACATTTAGCCTCTCAGACCCATCTGAGCCACGGACCACCATCTGATGACATTTAGCCTCTCAGACCCATCTGAGCCACGGACCACCATCTGATGACATTTAGCCTCTCAGACCCATCTGAGCCACGGACCACCATCTGATGACATTTAGCCTCTCAGACCCATCTGAGCCACGGACCACCATCTGATGACATTTAGCCTCTCAGACCCATCTGAGCCACGGACCACCATCTGATGACATTTAGCCTCTCAGACCCATCTGAGCCACGGACCACCATCTGATGACATTTAGCCTCTCAGACCAAAGAGAATATTTAGTTGTAACTCTCCATCATTTAGCTAGGGGACCACCTGGAACCCCCTCAAGGACCACTGGTGGTCCCCGGACCACCTGGAACCCCCTCAAGGACCACTGGAGGTCCGCGGACCACTGGAGGTCCGCGGACCACCTGGAACCCCCTCAAGGACCACTGGAGGTCCGCGGACCACCTGGAACCCCCTCAAGGACCACTGGAGGTCCGCGGACCACCTGGAACCCTCCTCAAGGACCACTGGAGGTCCGCGGACCCCCTGGAACCCCCTCAAGGACCACTGGAGGTCCGCGGACCACCTGGAACCCCCTCAAGGACCACTGGAGGTCCGCGGACCACCTGGAACCTCCTCAAGGACCACTCATGGTTGAAAACCACTACGTGACGTCTCCTGTTCCCTGTTGTATGTGGACACCAGTGTTGCCATGTCAGTTTATTATAAGCGACTTAGTTGCTTATTAGTTGCTTGACATTTGACATTTTCATGTCAAGGACCTTCAAAAAAAGTCAAAGATAAATATGGGTTTGTCTGCATTGATCGATTGATTGATTGATTGTTTGAAGTATTTATTAACAGTTTGCAGAATTACAGTACATTTTAAGCAACACTCTACAAAGAGTGGACGACACCATAAAGCATTACACTTGTTTACAAGAGGGTCCACCTTGTTCAATTCATCAAAACATTTAGAGACGTACAAATAGACACTTCTATGTAGCCAAAGAGCAGAACAGGAATTCATCATATTATATTATTGATGATCTGAACATATTTTATTCATGTCAGGAACACGATTTGTTTTGTTAAAATGTTTAAACAAAATATATATATATGCTATTTTGAAAATAGCAGATCTACAAGCTCGCAACGTTGCTCGCGAGTTTGTAGATCTGCTCTTTTCAAATAGTCCTATTATAGCCTTTGATATATAGGGCTCGCTTCTTTTGGGCTTTGTTTTCATCAGTGTTGTTTTCGTCGACTAAAACTAAGACGAAAAATGTTCGTCGACTACCTTTTTTCACTGACTAAAACTAAATAAAAACGAATCTATGATGACTAAAACTAAGACTAAATATACTGACAATTTCGTCAACAAATAAAAACTAGACTAAAATGTTAGGAAGGGACTAGTGGACAAGAGATCCAGTTTTATGCTGGGTTGCATGCTGAAAATAGCAGATATACAATCTCACAACGCGTTGTGAGATTGTATATCTGCTATTTTCAGCAACCAAAGTGTAAAATATGTCATTACAACGACATCAAGGCCTGTCAAAACACATTTTAGTCGACTAAATCAACTGTAGATTTAGTCGACTAAAATCGTATGACATTTAGTCGACTAAAACTAGACTAAACACTAGAACATTCCAGGTGACTAAAATGTGACTAAAACTAAGTGAAAACTATTCAAGAGACTATAATTTATGACTAAAACTAAAATAGAAATTTGCTGTAAAAAAACAACAACAACACTGGTTTTCCTGTAGACCTGGTTTGCTTGTCTCTCTCGTTAGAAGAAGCCGAAACGTGGCAACCCTGCTATAGTGTGTGTTCTGATGACATGAAGTCAGCTAGTTTTAGTTAGCAGTAAAAACCCTTCATAGTGACTCACTGACCGACAGACAGACCGCTGCTCTGCTGATGGTAAGAGATCCATACGTTCTAATCAATAAACCAACCAATCAATCAATCAATCAATCCATATGGGAGGATAGGATAGTACTTCATTAAATAATACATAAATAGCCATGAGACCGGCACACACAGACACACACACAGACACGCACACACACACACACACACACACACACACACAGACACACAGACAGACATGGGGTTTAATGCTAACCAGCTAATGCTAACTTGTAGCTCTTCTTCCCTAATAATAATAATAACAAAGGTCTGGTTTGTTGTTGTTGTTGTTGTCGTTGGTGTTGTTGTTAGTAAACGGTTAGCAATTGTTGCTAAACATCATATTATACAGCCTGCCATGTTATGTAGCCACAACAACAACAACCTGTAGGCTTAATCATGTGTTAAATATAATATTATTATTACATGGAGACTGTCAACAACCCCGAAGCTATTGATTAGCAGATCAATGGATTGATTGATTGATTGAAATCTGTATTCACAGGCTGTAGAATATCTGTCTGTCTGTCTGTCTGTCTGTCTGTCTGTCTGTCTGTCTGTCTGAATTAGTCACAGACCTTCACTGATTCTATTCCCACAACAAGTGTGTGTGTGTTTTGCGGGCGAGGAAGGGTGTGGGTGCGTGCGAGTTTGCGTGCCATGCGTGTGTGTTGTTAACTGTGTGAGCTGGCAAGTAAAGGTCCATTTGGTTCCGTGTGTGTGTGTGTGTGTGTGTGTGTGTGTGTGTGTGTGTGTGTGTGTGTGTGTGTGTGTGAACTGTGAGCATAGTGACCACTGATGACTTAGATATAGTGTGTAAATGTAACAGCAGATGCAGATACCATGAGTACAGTGTGAAGTTCTTACCTTTCTTTGTAGTCGTTACGTCCCCACCAAAGAGGTCCAGGTTGCTTTTTTGTGCAAAAACTCCTTATTGGCTATTTCCCCTACCATAAGCCCTCAATGAATTGCATTGCATTGAATGGGGCTATGGGGTGTTGTGCCAATTTACTTATTTCCATCGAAAGAAGTAGTAAAGTGCGCCGCTTGGGATGTTATTTATTTAAAGAGAGGATATATACAAACAAATAATAATTTTGAGCGATGGAAATAAGCGAATTAGCACAACACCCCATAGCCCCATTCAATTCAATGCAATTCATTTAGGGCTCATGGTAGGGGAAATAGCCAATAAGGAGCTTTTGCACAAAATAACACCTACCGACGTAACGACTACAAAGAAAGGTAAGAAAGCCTTTTAGTATGGAATTCTCCTTTAAGTAACCCTAAGCCTAAATTGCTCAAATTCATTTAGACTTACTAGAATGACTAAAAGTTAGTGATGCACCGAATATTAATTATTATTATTATTATATATTAATTAATATTAATATTCGGCCACAGAAAATATTCAGCAGAAAATTGCTAAAAATGCATTTACCGAATAGGCAGAAAATATATCACCGAATAGTGTATGCAATTAACCCATTCTGACCTGAGATCAGATTGATACGAGGTTTCCACTGGACACACACTGGTCTGATTAACCCATTCTGACCTGAGATCAGATTCATACGAGGTTTCCACTGGACACACACTGGTCTGATTAAC
This sequence comes from Protomyctophum parallelum, assembly GCF_964188405.1. Classification (NCBI taxonomy): domain Eukaryota; kingdom Metazoa; phylum Chordata; class Actinopteri; order Myctophiformes; family Myctophidae; genus Protomyctophum; species Protomyctophum parallelum. Next base: position 46,132,892 of record NC_139719.1, read on the forward strand.
CCATTCTGACCTGAGATCAGATTCTAGAAATGTCAGTCGCTCTTCGATTTTTCAAAAATAGCAGACCTACAAGCTCGTATCGCGCCACTCGGTGGCGCGATATGAGCTTGTAGATCTGCTATTTTTAAATAGCTAAAGCACGACATGATGCTGACACCAAAATGGGTGCCCGTTCAGAATAGGTTAATGCATTCAAAAGAGCTGAATAAATGTTTTCTGGACCCATAACAGTGATTATTATTATTTAAGTTAAGTTTTGCCATAACCATTTATTTTGCCATAAATCAGGTAGCTTTAATCCACGGCCATGACAGCAATGGTAGGGGAAAAAAAAACATTAATAGTTATATAATAGTTAGGTGAACTGCTCCTTTACACAGATCTCGAACAGAGATAAATCCCCTTGCACTAGAGAGGACCAAATGTCCGCACAAGTACAGAGCATTTTTCCTGGTGTCGCCAGATCAGAGTCAAAAGGTGCAGATGAGAATTGCTGTGTGAATTGGTATCGTTAAGGCGTGCACGGCAACAGTTTGTGTTGCGTGTGATTTCACACCAGAAGATATATAAGACGATGCACCGTGTTGAAAATGACTGTAGACATTGAGAGAGAAGAGAGCGACAGACAGACAGACAGACAAGGCGATGTTGTCTTGGACCGTTTCCAAAGCAGGAGGACCAAAGCGAGTCTCTCATGCTGCTGTAGCAGTGAGGAACAAACTGTATTCCTTTGGAGGTGACTGTGATGGATGGACCTTCAACGACATGGAACAGATGGATGTCCATGTCTTCAACACAATGTCTTTATGCTGGAAGAAGTTACCTCCAGTGGAACCTGGAAGAGGAGACGGTCACCTTGAGGTTCCATCCAGGCGCGACGCCCACACAGCTGTGCTGGTTGAAGATACAGTCTACATCTGGGGAGGCCATCCTTACTGCAATGTGCTTTATGCATTTGATGTGGACGCCCACATGTGGTTCAAACCCAGGGTTTCTGGAGCTGTTCCAGAGGAGAGGAGGAACCACTCAGCCTGTGTGTTGGAGACGGTCATGCTTATCTATGGAGGATACACCCAGAATGGACTCACTAATGACATGTACAAGTTGGACACCAGCACAATGGTCTGGACTTTAATGAACACCAGAGGAACTTCATGGTGTCACTCTGGTACCATCATTGGGACAAAGATGTTTGTATCTGGGGGCCACATGGGGGGTCAGGCCTACAACACCATCAGAATGTTTGACACAGAGACCGACCTCTGGATGAGCACACCTTCTGCACAGCCTCTTCCAGGAAAACGCTGGGGTCATTCAGCCTTTACCTACAATGGAGAGCTGTACATATTTGGTGGCTGGAACCGTAACAAGACCTTAAATGATGTGTGGAAATTCAGTCCAGAGACCTTCTCCTGGAACAAGGTTGAGCCCAAAGGGAAAGGACCAGGTCCATTGAACAATATGAGCTGTTGCATGGTGGGAGATCATATCATCCTCTTTGGAGGAAGGAAAGGAGATCACATTATCTCTGATAAGCTGTTCATCTTAGACCTGAGTCCTTCTCTTAAAGCGCAAATAACATGCATTTTAAAACTGCTTTTAATATTTAATAATCATATGGTCTATGTCCCTCAAAGTTATTTCTAATGGTTTGAGCCTCAATCACCACTCTGATATAACCAGGCCTTGTCATTTCTTTTTGGACTTTGAAAGCAGTTTTAGCTGCAGTATCACAATGTCCTGAGCTGGTTGGGGTGCTGATATGCAGATTATTTAATATTTGAGTCATTATAATACTGATGCTAGATAAAACCAGGCTTGTTTCCATTCCATGCCAGCTTGGAAAATCCACAATGGTGGACATTGTAAACAAAGTGGAAATGCAAATTTGGAACTGAAGGAGGAATTATACAAAGTAGGGTGACATTGATGACATCACGATGAGGCCAAAATCAGTCGAGCTGTTCCTGAGAGCAATTTCCATTAAAACACCCATATGACATGAAGGCCTGATTGTTCAAAATTGGTTATTTGTGGGGATAGAAAACACACATGGGAGCCCCAAAAACACAAAAGAAATTGAAAAAGTTGAATTTTATGTTATAGGTCCTTTAAGACTTTATGTAAACTAGCAGTTATTCAGTACGGTCTGGACCAATCAGAACTCCCACACGACATCAGGTGGGAACTGGTAGCCATGACAACCAACAGTGTGCTCACTGCCAACAAGGTCACTAGAAAAAGGAAAACCAGAAGACATTGAGTCAACTAAACCAGACTCCATGTGACCACCAGTATAATGACATCACTCATGTACAGTATGACATCACCACTGTGACGCCAGTCATCTCCGTATTTGGGCGTACGTTTTTCGGCCCAAGTCAAGGTTGTCATGTTGTGCGTGTTTCATCCTCCTGTGCCGTTCTGTCAACGTAACTATGCTCAATAAAATAAATGCTTTCATTTGGACTGAGCTCAGATTGCACCGAAGTGCCGAAGTATGACGTCAATTACACATCCTACCTGGGTTGGGTTTTTATTTTCTTGAGCGGAGCTGGCCCCTCCTATGCACAGCTTTGTGTGTCTCTGTAGCACCGAATGTGATGATTTGATTGGCTGATTTGATATGATGACGTCATCGTCGTTCATCATCATCATCTTGATGAAAGGCAGCGCTCACTGTATGATGATAAGAGCGCCGCTCACTTCACATGAGTGTGATTCTTTTTGAGGGACGCTTGCCCCTCCAACGCCTGGCTTTGTGTCTTTGGCTTGTGACGTCATGTGTGTGTGGATAAGTCTATGGACTTTGTATGACGTCATGTGTGTGGCTAAGTCTATGGAATTGCTGACATACACCCCTATTGGCCCACTCCTGTTTCCTACCTGCCACAAGCAGTAATGCAATACAGTGAGGACATGAATAACAAAAAATAAAAGATCAATTAAAAGCAATGTTGTAGAAGTGGGTCTTGAGCTGTGCTTTAAAAATGTCTACAGAGGCTGCCTGACGAAGGTACAGTGGGAGCTTGTTCCATGCCGATGGCCCGTAGAAGCAAAAAGCTGCTTCCCCGTATTTTTTTGTTGCCATTTTTTTAGGCAAAGCGAGCAGGCCAGCAGTGGAAGACCTTAGGGGGCGGTTTGGGACATATTTAGGCAGGCAGTCATGTAGGTAGGAAGGAAGGTGCGAGACCATTGAGGGCTTTATAGACAAGTAAGAGAATTTTAAAATCAATCCTAAAAACAACCGGAAGCCAGTGCAGTGATGCCAAAACTGGAGTAATATGTTCTCTCATCTTAGTTCTAGTTAAAACTCTGGCTGCTGCATTTTGGACAAGTTGTAATCTGTCAGTTGTTTTCTTAGGCAGTCCTGAAAAAAGTGCATTGCAGTAATCAAGCCGAGAAAAAACAAAGGCGTGGATTAGCGTTTTTGCATCGTCCAAGGACACATAGGCTCTGATTCGTGCAATATTTCTAAGGTGAAAAAAGGCAATCTTGGTAACATGATTAATGTGTGAATTAAAATTAAATTCAGAATCAATAATAACCCCCAGTTTCTTTACTGTACTGTTACTTTCTACAGTCAGGTTGCCAAGTCTGCTTAATATTGATTCTTTCTGCTCACTAGAACCGATTATGAGAACTTCTGTCTTATCCTCGTTTAGCTTGAGAAAGTTCTCACTCATCCAGCATTTGATGCTAGACAGACAGGTAACCAGCGCGTCTAAAGCACAGGGATCATCTGGAGCCACAGAAAGATATAGTTGGGTATCTTCAGCATAGAAATGAAAATTGACTCCGTGATTGGTAATGAGTTCGCCCAATGGCAGTATGTACAGGGAGAATAGCAGAGGACCAAGAATCGAGCCCTGTGGAAAACCAGAACCGATGTCGTGTTTGTCTGAGTCAAACTCGGCTAGATTGACAAAGTAACTTCTGTTTGATAGGTAGGAGGAAAACCAGGACAGGGCCGTACCAGACAGGCCTATCCAGTGCTCCAGACGCTGTATTAAAATTGAATGATCAATCGTGTCAAATGCAGCCGTTAGATCTAGAAGCAGATCTAACGGCTGCAGATGGAGTCTGAAGAGGTTTGAGGACCGGAAAATATGGTGTTTGTTCATTCCTGCCTTGTCTGTACTCTACTCTACTCCCACAGAGTCCAGTCCATTCCGTCAGCATTCCGCCCCAGAGCGTTGTGTCACCGTTGGGCTCCCCATAGCCTCCTCGGAGCCGCCATTAGACCGCAAACCCCCATGAAGTGAACGGAGCAACCCTCTCCTCTAAAGGGCTCTCCCGGGAGAGAGGAGGAGGAGGAGGAGGAGGAGGAGGAGGAGGAGGAGGAGGAGGGCGTCGGGGAGCAGGGAGAGAGGAGGAGGAGGAGGAGGAGGAGGAGGAGGGCTGAGGGGGAGCAGGGAGAGAGGAGGAGGAGGAGGAGGAGGGCGTCGGGGAGCAGGGAGACATGGGCAGGAGGCCGTGGTCCTCCTTCTCCTCCTGGTGTCTCCCTGATGGCCGAGACGTGGTCCTCTCCACCGCGCTGCTCTACGGCTCGCTGTCGCTGTTCGTCTCCCTGCTGCACAACGTCTTCCTGCTGTTCTACGTGGAGACCTTCGTCTCCGTCTACAAGATCGACAAGGTCTCCTTCTGGGTGGGAGAGGTAGGCTATTGGTCCATCTTCTGGGTGGTAGAGGAACGCTATTGGTCCATCTTCTGGGTGGGAGAGGAACGCTATTGGTCCATCTTCTGGGTGGGAGAGGAACGCTATTGGTCCATCTTCTGGGTGGGAGAGGAACGCTATTGGTCCATCTTCTGGGTGGGAGAGGAACGCTATTGGTTCATCTTCTGGGTGGGAGAGGAACGCTATTGGTTCATCTTCTGGGTGGGAGAGGAACGCTATTGGTCCATCTTCTGGGTGGGAGAGGAACGCTATTGGTCCATCTTCTGGGTGGGAGAGGAACGCTATTGGTCCATCTTCTGGGTGGGAGAGGAACGCTATTGGTCCATCTTCTGGGTGGGAGAGGAACGCTATTGGTTCATCTTCTGGGTGGGAGAGGAACGCTATTGGTCCATCTTCTGGGTGGGAGAGGAACGCTATTGGTCCATCTTCTGGGTGGGAGAGGAACGCTATTGGTTCATCTTCTGGGTGGGAGAGGTAGGCTATTGGTCCATCTTCTGGGTGGGAGAGGAACGCTATTGGTCCATCTTCTGGGTGGGAGAGGTAGGCTATTGGTCCATCTTCTGGGTGGGAGAGGAACGCTATTGGTCCATCTTCTGGGTGGGAGAGGAACGCTATTGGTTCATATGGGTGGGATAGGTAGGTTGATTGGACCTTACCTGCCTTCATTTCGTCCATTCATACTCCAGTTTTCGGTGAAGAGGTGAAAATTACAACATGGTAGCTACAACAACTCTCTGTTTTTACTAAAACTACAACAACTCTCTGTTTTTACTAAAACTACAACAACTCTCTGTTTTTACTAAAACTACAACAACTCTCTGTTTTTTACTAAAACTACAACAACTCTCTGTTTTTACTAAAACTACAACAACTCTCTGTTTTTACTAAAACTACAACAACTCTCTGTTTTTACTAAAACTACAACAACTCTGTTTTTACTAAAACTACAACAACTCTCTGTTTTTTACTAAAACTACAACAACTCTCTGTTTTTACTAAAACTACAACAACTCTCTGTTTTTACTAAAACTACAACAACACTCTGTTTTTACTAAAACTACAACAACTCTCTGTTTTTACTAAAACTACAACAACTCTCTGTTTTTACTAAAACTACAACAACTCTCTGTTTTTACTAAAACTACAACAACTCTCTGTTTTTACTAAAACTACAACAACTCTCTGTTTTTACTAAAACTACAACAACTCTCTGTTTTTACTAAAACTACAACAACACTCTGTTTTTACTAAAACTACAACAACTCTCTGTTTTTACTAAAACTACAACAACTCTCTGTTTTTACTAAAACTACAACAACTCTCTGTTTTTACTAAAACTACAACATGACGTCACTGAGCACTAATACTATAACGGTGGTCACCCCTTCACTGGAAACTGGACTATAAATAGGACTTGAAACCATGAGGAGAAAATGTTTGCTGGAAAAACTAAATGAAAACTAAGTAATTTCTTCTAGATTCCTGTCTCTTTAACTCTGTCTGTCTCTCTGCCTGCCTGCCTGTCTGTCTTGTCTGTCTTGTCTGTCTTGTCTGTCTGTCTGTCTGTCTGTCTGTCTGTCTCTCTGTCTGCCTGTCTGTCTCTCTGCCTGTCTCTCTGCCTGTCTCTCTGTCTGCCTGTCTGTCTCTCTGCCTGTCTCTCTGCCTGTCTCTCTGTCTCTCTGTCCACAGACGGTGTTCCTGTTATGGAACAGTCTCAACGACCCGCTCCTGGGCTGGCTGAGTGACCGGGCCTTCCTCAGCTCCGCTCCACAGTGAGTACAACCCATTCTGACCTGAGATCAGATTCTAAAAATGTCTTCTACATCCTGACAGTTTTCCATTCTGACCTGAGATCAGATTCTAAAAATGTTCTTCTACATCCTGACAGTTTTCCATTCTGACCTGAGATCAGATTCTAAAAATGTTCTTCTACATCCTGACAGTTTTCATTCTGACCTGAGATCAGATTCTAAAAAATGTCGTCTACATCCTGACAGTTTTCCATTCTGACCTGAGATCAGATTCTAAAAAATGTCGTCTTCATCCTGACAGTTTTCCATTCTGACCTGAGATCAGATTCTAAAAAATGTCGTCTACATCCTGAAAGTTTTCATTCTGACCTGAGATCAGATTCTAAAAAATGTCTTCTACATCCTGACAGTTTTCCATTCTGACCTGAGATCAGATTCTAAAAAATGTCTTCTACATCCTGACAGTTTTCTGAAAAAGCTATGTTTCTATGTCAGTCGTTCTTCGATTTTTCCAAAATAGCAGATCTACAAGCTCATAGAGTGCCACCGAGTGGCGCGCTACGAGCTTGTAGATTTTTCAATAGCTAAAGTATAACATAATGCTAACACCAAAAAGGGGTTCCCGCCCAAAACTGGTTAAGCGTTATGTTATACTTTAGCTATTGGAAAATAGCAGATCTACAAGCTCGTAGTGCGGCACAGAGTGCCTCACTACGAGCTTGTAGATCTGCTTTTTTTTCTTTTTATCTTGAAAATGTGGCGCATTAATTATGACCCCAATTAATTTGGCCATTACAAATTTACAATTGAGTTATTTATCAGACTTAATCCAGAGTGACTTACATTAAGCAATAACAAGAAGCATGGCAATACATCACATACACAAAGTAGTTACATGCGTAAGGCAGCTATAAGAACATAACAGGTGTAGAGGCAAAAAGCTCAAACTATACTTTGCCTCTCGGCTGGGCACATGCATTCAGAAACCGGTTTTGACGCCTATATATAATATATTGTCCAGGCATTGACTGCTGTGTAGGGTGAGGTTCCCATTTATTAAACACATTATGTCATACAGCAGTTTTCTTTATGCAAGAATACAATGATACGGTAAAAACCGTGTGATCTCTCAGCCTGTCTCCAAACCATTCAGCCTGGCTTGTTGCACCACCTGTGTTCTCATTATGTCAATCCTTGTGACACCGCTCCTCCAGCTGCACAATAGAGATCCTGTTGGCATATAATAATAATAATAATAATAATAATAATAATAATAATAATAATAAACTTTATTTGTATTTGCACCTTTCATACATAAATGCAGCTCAAAGTGCTTCACAGGGCAGGACACAAAAATAGAATACAATTATAAAACACAAGTAGTTAAAATGATAGAACAATGGCAAAGAACAAAAGTGAATATATATATATATATATATATATATATATATATATATATATATATATATATATATATATATATATATGGTTGTACTGTTTCTCTGGCAACCATTATTGCCCCTCCCAAGGGCCGTTGGTGACCCAATACCCCAATAGAGCGTGGCAGTCCCTCCCCCTTTCAGAACAACGAACGGCCCAGGAAATGAAAACCCAGTGCATTTCCCCCATAGGCAGTTCTTATGTCATTTATTTAACCCATTCTGACCTGAGATCAGATTCACACGAGGTTTCCACTGGACACACACTGGTCTGATTAACCCATTCTGACCCGAGATCAGATTCTAAAAATGTCAGTCGTTCTTCGATTTTTCAAAAAATAGCAGACCTACAAGCTCGTATCGCGCCACTCGGTGGCGCGATATGAGCTTGTAGATCTGCTATTATTCAATAGCTAAAGCATAACATGATGCCAACACCAAAATGGGTGCCCGGTCAGAATGGGTTAAAGACCTTTTTAAGCGTCGTACGAAGCCAACTCTTGTCGTGACAAATCATGACAACAACACACACAATATTTTGGACCAAACAAATAATTACAAAGAAGAAAAACAACAAGAAAAAGTGTTGTAACCTGCCGTTTTTTTTTCTACTTTCTAATTCTTTGTTTGGCCTCGAAAAATTCTGTGTGTTGTCATGATTTGTCACGACAAGAGTTGGCTTCGTACGACGCTTAAAAGGTCTTTAACCCATTCTGAACGGGCACCCATTTTGGTGTCGGCATCATGTTATGCTTTAGCTATTCAAAAATAGCAGATCTACAAGCTCATATCGCGCCACCGAGTAACACTAAGAACTTGTAGGTCTGCTATTTTTGAAAAATCGAAGAATTTTTAGAATCTGATCTCAGGTCAGAATGGGTTCATCAGACCAGTGTGTGTCCAGTGGAAAACCTCGTATGAATCTGATCTCAGGTCAGAATGGGTTAAATAAATTAAATAAAAACTGCCTATGGGGGAAATGCATTGCGTTTTCATTTCCTGGGCCGTTGGTTGTTCTGAAAGGGGGAGGGACTGCGACGCTCTATACGGTCCTCAGTGCATAGGGTCCGTCCCCAGGGCTGTTCATTTCTTCCCAGGGTTCCATGAGTTTAGACCATAGACTGTAAACAATATGGACAAAGCGTTCCCCGGGTCTAACATGAACGTAAAATGAAGCCTGTCAGTCCTTGAATTGTAAGTCGCCATCTTTCTAGATCCATTTGGGCCCAGCTGGCCATTGGCTGGCCCAGACAACGAAGGCGGGACTTCCCCCCCCTTTCTTCTCCGTTGGTTTTTATTTTGACTCGAGTGGGAGGGGAATCCCGATCATAGACTGTAACGGTAGCCACGCCCCTCAGAACATACGCGACTTTATGGTCATTTTTTTTTATAAATGGGACCATAATTTTCCAAAGAAAAATATTATGACATTAGAAATGAGACTTTAAACTAGTGACTGGAAGCAGAAAGTATTCATGACCATGTTTATTAAGGTAATACAGTCTAGGTGAAGTTGGGCCCAAATACATGGACTTCTATGGGGCTATGGTTTTTTTTGGGTCCAATGACAGCGCCACAACAGGCCATTATATGAACT
>NC_139719.1:46142556-46147556 GCF_964188405.1 Protomyctophum parallelum
CACTCGCTCATCCCCTCCATTCCCCTGGTTCTAAAGTCCTGACGTCACTCGCTCATCCCCTCCATTCCCCTGGTTCTAAAGTCCTGACGTCACTCGCTCATCCCTTCCATTCCCCTGGTTCTAAAGTCCTGACGTCACTCGCTCATCCCCTCCATTCCCCTGGTTCTAAAGTCCTGACGTCACTCGCTCATCCCCTCCATTCCCCTGGTTCTAAAGTCCTGACGTCACTCGCTCATCCCCTCCATTCCCCTGGTTCTAAAGTCCTGACGTCACTCGCTCATCCCCTCCATTCCCCCTGGTTCTAAAGTCCTGACGTCACTCGCTCATCCCCTCCATTCCCCTGGTTCTCTATGGAGAATAAGTGTTGTGGTCCAAAAATAAACAAGTTTATTAACGTTTTTAACTCAAATCTTTGCTTCTCGGGAGGTCCCTTCAACAATATGTGACTAAGTTTGACTGAGGGACTGCCTTTTTTTTCTTCTCATGTCATATGAAAGCAGGGAATCATAGCTTCAAATTGACATATTGGTTGTTCAGTTTGACCCACCAGTTTTGGAGATATGGCTTATAGAGTAATGTCTTGCAGAGAAACAGAGAGTTGAGAAAACAGGCTTGAAAAAGGTTCACTTCTGTGGTCTCTAACATTACACCTATAGCTACATGTTTAAGCATTTATTTCATATTTACATGTCTTCTGTGGTCTCTAACATTACACCTAGCTACATGTTTAAGCATTTATTTCATATTTACATGTCTTCTGTGGACTCTAACATTACACCTACTGTAGCTACATGTTTAAGCATTTATTTCATATTTACATGTCGATTTCAGCTCTGACATTTATTGCAGACATGCTCTAGTATAAGAGTCTGCGTGTGCTATTAACTCATTTTGGGTAAAAAATAAAATAAAAAGTTTTTCTCCTCTGGTGAAATGCTGGAGGTTGCGCGATGGCAGTCTCTCAGTCAAATCTGGTCACATATTTTCAGATGGTGACCAATTTCATATAACTTTTGGGGGTTCTTGACGTGGAATAGTTTGAGTCGAGAACCACTGACATAGAACCACTGACACAGAACCACTGACACATAGAACCACTGACACATAGAACCACTGACACACAGAACCACTGACACATAGAACCACTGACAGAACCACTGACACACAGAACCACTGACACATAGAACCACTGACATAGAAACACTGACACATAGAACCACTGACACATAGAACCACTGACACATAGAACCACTGACAGAACCACTGACACACAGAACCACTGACACATAGAACCACTGACTTAGAAACACTGACACATAGAACCACTGACACATAGAACCACTGACTTAGAAACACTGACACATAGAACCACTGACACATAGAACCACTGACACATAGAACCACTGACACATAGAACCACTGACATAGAACCACTGACACATAGAACCACTGACTTAGAAACACTGACACATAGAACCACTGACTTAGAAACACTGACACATAGAACCACTGACACATAGAACCACTGACACATAGAACCACTGACACATAGAACCACTGACTTAGAAACACTGACACATAGAACCACTGACACATAGAACCACTGACTTAGAAACACTGACACATAGAACCACTGACACATAGAACCACTGACTTAGAAACACTGACACATAGAACCACTGACAGAACCACTGACACATAGAACCACTGACTTAGAAACACTGACACATAGAACCACTGACACATAGAACCACTGACTTAGAAACACTGACACATAGAACCACTGACACATAGAACCACTGACACATAGAACCACTGACTTAGAAACACTGACACATAGAACCACTGACACATAGAACCACTGACTTAGAAACACTGACACATAGAACCACTGACACATAGAACCACTGACTTAGAAACACTGACACATAGAACCACTGACTTAGAAACACTGACACATAGAACCACTGACTTAGAAACACTGACACATAGAACCACTGACTTAGAAACACTGACATAGAACCACTGACATAGAAACAAGGGTTTTTAACCCTGTGAGAACCACTGACATAGAAACAAGGGTTTTTAACCCTGTGAGAACCACTGACATAGAAACACTGACATAGAAACATAAGGGTTTTTAACCCTGTGAGAACCACTGACATAGAAACAAGGGTTTTTAACCCTGTGAGAACCACTGACATAGAAACACTGACATAGAAACATAAGGGTTTTTAACCCTGTGAGAACCACTGACATAGAAACAAGGGTTTTTAACCCTGTGAGAACCACTGACATAGAAACATAGGGTTTAACCCTGTGAGAACCACTGACACAGAATCATAGGGTTTAACCCTGTGAGAACCACTGACACAGAAACATAGGGTTTTAACCCTGTGAGAACCACTGACATAGAAACAAGGGTTTTTAACCCTGTGAGAACCACTGACATAGAAAAACATAGAACATAGAAAGATAGAAAACTGTCATGATTTAGAACACACGTGATCTCAAGGCGAGTGTCGGGTTGCAGTCCAACTTCTCTCTCTCTCTCTCTCTCTCTCTCTCTCTCTCTCTCTCTCTCTCTCTCTCTTGATTGGCCTTCTGAGAACGTTTGATTAATAACAGTAATCATCGTCGTAAAGCCTTTATCGATGTTGGTGTAATTGCTCAGCTTGTCTCCTGACCTGAGATCAGCCCTGCTGTGTCTTGACCCCGCCGCCGCACACCGCTAGCTTCTTAAACATCCGCGGGATCCGTCTTAGCGCTGCGTGCTAGCAGGCGGCCCTGCTCGGAGCGTTGCTGTTTTAACCTCCAGGTTTGACTTTACAAAGCTAAGCTGGATGTCCAAAGCCTGGAAATCTGTTTCCTTTTTTTTTTTTTTATGTTTGACATTTTCAGGAACAGCCTTTTAACACATTCCGTTCGTAGAGGACGTCTTAAGGATTAAAACCGAGCTGAGCCTTAGACGTCGCTGTACGTCCTATAGCGCATCCTCAGTGATACGGGGCGAGATAAGAATATTCAGAATTGTTCGGCCCAGGCCGTAGCGTAACGGTCTGGGCACCGGACTGGTAATCCAGTCGCAGTGTGCCGCGGGTTCGACTCCCGGACCCGACACGGCCTTTACTGCATGTCATCCCCCCATCTCTCTCCCGTTTCCTGTCAGCCTACTGTCTGTCCCTTCAAAAATCAATAAAAAAGGCGTAAGCCGCAAAAAAAAATATCTAAAAAAAAAAATATCTAAGAATTGTTCCTATTTTTTTTTTGCCCCGTTGGCCTTTCGCCTGCCGTATGCTAACGCTCTGGGCTCATGTTAGCTTACCGTTGACTCACATGTTAGCGCGGCGGAAAGAATGACTCGTATCTCCTAATCCAGGGCGCTCTCCGTGGTGATGAACGGATCGATTATGCTGGCGCTTCATTTCTGCTCCTCATCCGTCTCTCCCCCGCAAAATATGAACGCTTTTTGGATCATATATATCATATAAATTAAAATGATCGCAATGTAAGCTATAGCAATGTAAAGTCAACTTTTTTTTAGTAGATTGTTTCCGGGTCATGGCTTTCAGAGTAAAAGCAAAGCGCTGAGACAACCCCGGTCCACCCAGAGCTCTTATTTTGAAGCACTTCCGGCACTGATGTGCAGTGTAAGACCTGAGACCATTATTCTACAAAAGGTCTCCCCAATTACGACAGTTTTTTTTTTTCCCGAACAGTTTCTATCGTGGTTTTCTAAACTGTTTAGTTTACTAAGTCTAGACCAGAGGGGTGACCACACTGTTATGACGTGAGAGCTACTTTCAAAATGATCAGCTCAACAAGATCTACCCACCATTACTGAAAAATATAGTTTACCTTTAGCATAGCGGCGCTGGCATTGTGGTGACCCACATCTTGACATTCACCCAAGAGGTGTTGTGCCTTTAAGAGCACGGGGGAAAAGATGGAGAACTCTGTGTTTCCGGTTATGTTGTTATTATTTTACCAGAGAGTATCTGTAATACGTTTATGTGGAAGCATCAGTAAACTACCTCTGGTTTCCTGTCTCGCTGTTTCCCACTCCACAGTATAGGACAAATGCAACGTGGGATGGGAAATAGAGGGGTTTATAGTTTTAAGGTTTTCTTTGTATTAAATTTGTAATAGAGATGCGCCGATCGATCGGCCACCGATCATGATCGGCCGATCATGCCTGTATCGGATCGGATCGGATTCTCAAAATAAATCAAAATTGCCGATCAAAATGCCTGATCAAAACAGACAGTGGGACAGTGGCAAGTCTCCTTTAAGGGGGCGCCTGTTTTTGCAGCTCCGGTCGCTGTTGAGAGCTTGTAGATCCGTCTGTTTGCTGCGCAGCCAGGGAAAAAATAAGAAATAAGTTACGGGAGGCATACTATCATCCGACGGAGCAATGCTCCGAGGTGCGCTGCGGGTCGGGAGAGGGTTGCAGTTAGGTTTAGGTGTCTGCCCCGGGGGAGGTTAGGGTTAGGGTGAGGGAGGAGGTAGGTTGTCGTTCGGACCAATGCTCCGTCGGATGAAAGTACTGCACTCATAAGTTACAGGTGGAGATGAAGTGAAGTTGGAACGGACAAGCAGATGCAAGCCAAGCTATTAGCTTGGCTTGTTAGCTTGAAGCTAACATCACAACCACTGGCTGGTGACAGTGTTTTTAGCCACAGCCTGCCAGCCTTAGCCTGTCCAGTGGCCAAGTCTCCTCCTCCCCGGAGAAGTCTTGCCTCCCCGCGCCGTTGGAGGCTGGGAGTGCCGGCTCCATGCTGCTGCTGATCCACACAGGCAGTCTCAAGGCATCGCGTCCTACCTGTTTCTGCAGCGCAGTTCGCTACGCGTTGAGAGCTTGTAGATCTGTCTATTTTTGCAGCGCTGGTGTCGGGGTTCGTTCACGTTGTCAATAAAAAAATGAATTAGATTAAAGGCGGAGATGAAGTTCAGTGGGTTGAATCAGTAGCTACACGCTAATCTAAGCACTAAGCTAACGA
>NC_139719.1:46155056-46165056 GCF_964188405.1 Protomyctophum parallelum
TGTGTGGAACTATAGCAAATATAGCACCCCGCTTTTTCTCAATGGGATAGTTCCAATGTTTGGAACTATAGCCCATAGCACCCTGCTTTGTCTCAATGGGATAGTTCCAATGTGTGGAACTATAGCCCATAGCACCCTGCTTTGTCTCAATGGGATAGTTCCAATGTTTGGAACTATAGCCCATAGGCACCCCGCTTTGTCTCAATGGGATAGTTCCAATGTGTAGAACTATAGCCCATAGCACCCCGCTTTGTCTCAATGGGATAGTTCCAATGTGTGGAACTATAGCCCATAGGCACCCCGCTTTGTCTCAATGGGGGGTGTTGCCCAAACTGCAAGTGCACATTATGAGTGAGGAGCCTGCTATATACACAACACGAGATATATAGTTAGATAGCTATAAACACTATTCCCAGTCGGTGGACTTTTTTATTTGTTTATTATTATACATATTATTCTCTGGTATCTGTATTCGGTTTCGGCTAACATGGAAATGGGATGGGAAACGTGGACATCCCTCCATACAATTTACAATTTACAATGTAGGCATTTAGCAGACGCTCTTAATCCAGAGCGACTTACATTAAGCAAGAACAAAAGCATGGGAATACATCACATAAAAAGCATTTATCATGAAACATGCGTAAGCTAAGAAAGTAACAGTGGAATATCTATATTATGAGACTATACATATAATACTATACATATAAACTATACATAAACATAAACTATACATATAAACTATATACTACTATGCTATACATATGTACTATGGCGTGCTATGACTATATACGATGCAATTATAGTGCTGTTTACATAACATGCTATAAGTCTGTATCAAATGCTATCTAAGTCTACATGAATGCTATCTAAGGGCGTAGGATAAGTGCTATGGGCCATGATGGAGTCTGAAAAGGTGGGTTTTCAGGCTACGGCGGAAGATTGGGAGTGATGCTGCAGTTCTGACTGCAATGGGAAGTGCATTCCACAGTTTTGGAGCCAGAAGGGAGAAGAGTTTGGGACGTGTGGAGCGTTGTCCCGGCGTTTTTAGTGAGGGTACTTCCAGCTCATCCACGTGTGATAACAGCATCCTAAGGTTAGCAAGGAATATCAGCCCAAACACTAGTTTGATATGGTGTCCCAGCGTACAGTAAGGTCAGACTAAAGGAATATCAGCCCAAACACTAGTTCGATATGGTGTCCCAGCGTACAGTAAGGTCAGACTAAAGAGGTCCTTTTGTCCACCAGTCCACCTTGAGGCTTAATCAGGAGTTGTAGTAGCCACGGGGGAATCTAAGCGGTGGACATTGCTCTTGTTTTCATGTCTATATTGTTTTGTTACGTGTGAAATGATATGTGTTTCTGCATCCAGGGCTGCTGGGTCGCAAGACACAGTTCAGTGTGAACTGATAATAAAGACAATTATTTTGTGCACTGGGAGCCAGTTCCTCCTGGTTCCTTTTTTTAATGTGATGACCGAGGAGATAAATCCCCTTGCACTAGAGAGGACCAAATGTCCCCACAAGTATAGCAGAATATGACACACAGACCATTGTCCTGGTGTCGCCAGATCAGAGTCAAAAGGTGCAGATGAGAATTGCTGTGTGAATTGGTATCGTTAAGGCGTGCACGGCAACAGTTTGTGTTGCGTGTGATTTCACACCAGAAGATATATAAGATGATGCACCGCGTTGAAAATGACTGTAGACATTGAGAGAGAAGACAGACAGACAGACAGACAGACAAACGGAACCAGACAGACAGACAGACTGAGCGATGTTGTCTTGGACCGTTTCCAAAGCAGGAGGACCAAAGCGAGTCTGTCATGCTGCCGTAGCAGTGAGGAACAAACTGTATTCCTTTGGAGGCTCCTATGATGGAGCGACCAACAACATGGAACAGATGGATGTCCATGTCTTCAACACAATGTCTTTATCCTGGAAGAAGTTACCTCCAGTGAGTCCTGGAAGAGGAGACGGTCACTTTGAGGTTCCATCCAGGCGCTACGGCCACACAGCTGTGTTGGTAGAAGATACAGTCTACATCTGGGGAGGAAACTGGGGAGAGGAGTACTACAATGTGCTTTATGCATTTGATGTGGACGCCCACATATGGTTCAAACCCAGCAGGGTTTCTGGAGCTGTTCCAGAGGAGAGGAGGGACCACTCAGCCTGTGTGTTGGAGAAGGTCATGTTTATCTATGGAGGAGACATCCAGACTGTCACTAATGACATGTACAAGTTGGACACCAGCACAATGGTCTGGACGTTAATTAACACCAGAGGAACTCCACCTCCTACTTCATGGTGTCACTCTGCTACCATCATCGGGACAAAGATGTTTGTATTTGGGGGCTATTGGGGTCAGGACTACAACACCATCAGTGTGTTTGACACAGAGACAGACCTCTGGCTGAACACACCTTCTGCACAGCCTCTTCCAGAAAGACGCTGGTGTCATTCAGCCTTTACCTACAATGGAGAGCTGTACATATTCGGTGGCTGTAACAATAAGCCCCTCAATGATGTGTGGAAGTTCCGTCCAGAGACCTTCTCCTGGAAGAAGGTTGAGCCCAAGGGGAAAGGACCAGGTCCATTGTATGGTATGCGCTGTTGCATTGTGGGAGATCATATCATCCTCTTTGGAGGAAGGAAAGGAACTCACACTAACTCTGATAAGCTGTTCATCTTAGACTTGAGTCCTTCTCTTAAGACTTTATGTAAACTAGCAGTTATTCAGTACGGTCTGGACCAATCAGAACTCCCACACGACATCAGGTGGGAACTGGTAGCCATGACAACCAACAGTGTGCTCACTGCCAACAAGGTCACTAGAAAAAGGAAAACCAGAAGACATTGAGTCAACTAAACCAGACTCCATGTGACCACCAGTATAATGACATCACTCATGTACAGTATGACATCACCACTGTGACGCCAGTCATCTCCGTATTTGGGCGTAAGTTTTTCGGCCCAAGTCAAGGTTGTCATGTTGTGCGTGTTTCATCCTCCTGTGCCGTTCTGTCAACGTAACTATGCTCAATAAAATAAATGCTTTCATTTGGACTGAGCTCAGATTGCACCGAAGTGCCGAAGTATGACGTCAATTACACATCCTACCTGGGTTGGGTTTTTATTTTCTTGAGCGGAGCTGGCCTCTCTTATGCACAGCTTTGTGTGTCTCTGTAGCACCGAATGTGATGATTTGATTGGCTGATTTGATATGATGACGTCATTGTCGTTCATCATCTTGATGAAAGGCAGCGCTCACTGTATGATGATAAGAGCACCGCTCACTTCACATGAGTGTGATTTTTTTGAGGGACACTTACCCCTCCAACGCCTGGCTTTGTGTGTTTGGCTTGTGACGTCATGTGTGTGTGTGGACAAGTCTATGGACTTTGTATGACGTCATGTGTGTGGATACGTCTATGGACTTTGTATGATGCCATGTGTGTGGATACGTCTATGGACTTTATATGATGTCATGTGTGTGGCTAAGTCTATGGACTTTGTATGACGGGTATTCTTCTGTGCATCAAATTGCCAAGTCAAATGGCAAATGACGTAAGTGTGCGATTGATTTTTTTTTTTACCCCATTCTGAACCGTCATGGACTTTATGTCCAGCTTTTAGAGGGCCATTCATGCAGCAAGCGGAGCCCGCAGCTCCACCTCCTCGCTGGGGTGGAGTCTGCGGAACCGTTGCCCACCACTCCTGGATGAAGTGTCTGGTGCTGGGAGGACTCTGGTGCGACGCACAGGTCCTGGGCCCGGTGAGAGCAGGAGTGGACCTGGTGAGACGTAGGAGGGGCCCGGACAGGAGACAACCCACAGAGCCTCCTAGTCCCTCCATGTGCCAGATGTGTAGCCTACCTCCCAGCCCTGGCAGAGTAGTTCTGGGGCAGCGGATTGTGTGTCCCTGGTTCTTCACTAATGGGACTGATGGAGGGTATAGCTACTGCAGGGACGTAAGTCGGGACTTGATCACCCCCACCTGGGTCACCCGAGTGAGGGGTGTGGAGTTCGAGAGACCTGAGACCCCGATGACCCCGATGACCCCGATGACCTTGGGAACGCGAGCGGCGCGAATAAGAGAAAGAAAAAAAATTTGTCTGTTGTGTGATTGGCCTGTTGTTCAAGGTAAGGCAGACGGGCCACATTTGGCCCGCGGGCTTTGACTCTGACACCCATGCGGCTTAACACATTCTGACCTGAGATCAGATTCATACGAGGTTTCCACTGGACACACACACTGGTCTGATTATAACCCATTCTGACCTGAGATCAGATTCTAGAAATGTCAGTCGTTCTTCGATTTTTTTCAAAAATAGCAGACCTACAAGCTCGTAGCGCGCCACCGAGTGGCGCGCTACGAGCTTGTAGATCTGCTATTTTTCAATAGCTAAAGCATAACATGATGCTGACACCAAAATGGGTCCTGTCCTGTTCTTTGGCTAAATAGAAGTGTCTATTTGTACGTCTCTAAATGTCTTGATGAATTGAACAAGGTGGACCCCTCAAGTGTAATTAACGCTTTATGGTGTCGTCCACTCACAGTTAACAGTCTTTGTATTGAGCTGTGCTTTGAAACGTGCTGTAATTCTGCAAACTGTCAATACATCAATCAATCAATCAATGAATGAATCACTCAGCAACTGCTCCCCCTGTGGCTGTGGGTGAGAACTGCATGGCTCCACGTATTTGCCTCGCCGTCTCAATAAAATCGGGAGAATTCCTGAATATCCTAAATTTAGACTTTGAATTAAAAAGGAAAGCCTTTCAACACCTTCCAAAGAACCCAAGGTTTTCCTCTCTCTCTCTCTCTCTCTCTCTCTCTCTCTCTCTCTCTCTCTCTCTCTCTCTCTCTCTCTCTGTCTCTGTCTCTG
Source organism: Protomyctophum parallelum (assembly GCF_964188405.1). NCBI lineage: Eukaryota > Metazoa > Chordata > Actinopteri > Myctophiformes > Myctophidae > Protomyctophum > Protomyctophum parallelum. Next base: position 46,159,944 of record NC_139719.1, read on the forward strand.
TCTCTGTCTCTGTCTCTGTCTCTCTCTCTCTCTCTCTCTCTCTATCTCTCTCTCTCTCTCTCTCTCTCTCTCTCTCTCTCTCTCTCTCTCTCTCTCTGTATCTCTCTCTCTCTCTCTCTCTCTCTCTCTCTCTCTCTCTCTCTCTCTCTCTCTCTCTCTCTCTCTCTCTCTCTCTGTATCTCTCTCTCTCTCTCTCTCTCTCTCTCTCTCTCTCTCTCTCTCTGTCTCTGTCTCTGTCTCTGTCTCTCTCTCTCTCTCTCTCTCTCTCTCTCTCTCTGTCTCTCTCTCTCTGTCTCTCTCTCTCTCTCTCTCTCTCTCTCTCTCTCTGTCTCTGTCTCTGTCTCTGTCTCTCTCTCTCTCTCTCTGTCTCTCTCTCTCTCGACATCGGTGTGTGAATGGGTGAATGTAATGCACAGTATGTAAAGGTGTGTGAACGTGTGTGTGAATGGGTGAATGTAATGCACAGTCTATGGAAACGTGTGTGAACGTGTGTGTGTGAATGGGTGAACGTAATGCACAGTCTATGGAAACGTGTGTGTGTGTGAATGGGTGAACGTAATGCACAGTCTATGTAAAGGTGTGTGAATGTGTGTGTGAATGGGTGAAGGTAATGCACAATCTATGTGAAGGTGTGTGAACGCCTGGTCACAACGTAAGGCAGAGAAGCATAAAGTAAAGCCTGGTCACAACGTAAGGCAGAGAAGCATAAAGTAAAGCCTGGTCACAACGTAAGGCAGAGAAGCATAAAGTAAAGCCTGGTCACAACTAGGGTTGGGATTCGTTAGGATTTTAACGGTTCCGGTTCCTAACGGTTCCCTTAACGGATCCTAATATTATTTTTTCCCCTTTTCTTCTGACATAAATGATGCTTATATTATAACTAACCTAACCAAGTACATAATAAAAACAAATGAATTAATTAAATTATTGAAAATGCACTTTACAAGTATGAGGTGGCACTATTATTTAAACTTCACCACCACCACCACCAGCTAGCCACCACAACAATATCATTTTTACTCTATATTGCAATTTGCTGTATATTAAATACAGTACACATTGCAATAATGATATTGTTGTGGTGACAAATGTTGTCTTTAATGTTCAGATTAATTTAATATGAAGGACCCCTTACCCTAATGGAAACAAATAGTGCTTTCTTGGAATAAATAAATCCTTTTAGCAGACCTTGTATTGAACTGTAGGCTACGTTCCTGTGCTTTTTTCTGCAAACTGTTTATAAAGTAGGCTAATCAATCTATGGAGGTATATGCACCTAAACGCTGGGCTCTCAACAGTCACGCGATTAATTTAGAGCCAAATCAAAAGCAGTTGAGTTGCTTATAAGTTGTAAAAAATAAGTGCAGAAAATTGATTTGGCATGATTCATAAAATATCAGACAGAAAGACGTCGAGACATTGGCGTTCTAAATTAACACCATTAACAACAGTTGTACAATACACCTAATGAAAAGCTCTGTAGACATTAGTAGTTTTTATTTTCTATTACGTTACTAGCCTGGGGAAAGTGAACCAGCCTTGCATCATCCTCATCCCCCGCCGGCTGTGGTGGAGCTGCGGGGAGTCCGCATGGCTCTCAAACGCGATTTGCCTAGATTATTCTCGTGAGTTGTGGACTCGTGTAGGCGTATTGATTTTGAGTTGTTTCATCAATGTGGACGTGCAACTGGTACAAGTTGCAACAACCTTTGCAGGGAACTATAGCATAACATTTATTCTACAACAGGTCGTTAAGAGGAAGCAATCTGATTGGTTGAAACAGCCTTCTAGCCGGTGGTTTAACCAGCACACACCACCACCTAATCAAAACAAAGAATGCAGCTGCTCTGTTCTCCCAGAGCGCTATCAAACTCGGTGGCTAGGCTAGCTAGTTTCTTTGGACATTTGTGGTCGTAGTGACTACATCTGTCATTAAAAAAATATTTTTTTTCAGCGATTCTCTTTGTTTTAAGGGTAACTGTTGTAGAATAGCAATATTACACTCGAGGGTGTTGTTTAACGTGATTATTGCCACTTCAGTGATGCTTGCGGAACTCGACTTCGTCTCGTTCCTGACCGCATCACTGTCGTGGCAATAACCACGTTAAACAACACCCTCTCGTGTAATATTGCTTAATTCCACTTTGCGTGCTCAGCATCAGAGTCATTTCCCTCTCTGTTAACCACACTTTGGAGATCTCTTCGACATCACTCGCTCCGCAGCGGTGAGCGGTCGCTGAATGCACAGAACAGTGGGCGTATCCTCCCCGACCCCACACACTCCTTTAGGTGGGGTGACGTCACCTCAGGCTCTGCTTGCATGCATGCACATTGCACAGACACAGCGGAGCTAAATGACGACTGATGAGAACCGTTTGGGGAACCGTTAATAAAAAAACGATGGAACCGGCTCCGGATCCGCAATGTCGGAACCGGGTCTGAAATGGACCCGGTTCCGAATCCCAACCCTAGTCACAACGTAAGACAGAGAAGCATAAAATAAAGCCTGGTCACATGTAAGGCAGAGAAGCATAAAGTAAAGCCTGGTCACAACGTAAGGCAGAGAAGCATAAAGTAAAGCCTGGTCACAACGTAAGACAGAGAAGCATAAAGTAAAGCCTGGTCACAACGTATAAGACAGAGAAGCATGAAGTAAAGCCTGGTCACAACGTAAGACAGAGAAGCATAAAGTAAAGCCTGGTCACAACGTAAGGCAGAGAAGCATAAAGTAAAGCCTGGTCACAACGTAAGGCAGAGAAGCATAAAGTAAAGCCTGGTCACAACGTAAGGCAGAGAAGCATAAAGTAAAGCCTGGTCACAACGTAAGACAGAGAAGCATAAAGTAAAGCCTGGTCACAACGTAAGACAGAGAAGCATAAAGTAAAGCCTGGTCACAACGTAAGACAGAGAAGCATAAAGTAAAGCCTGGTCACAACGTAAGACAGAGAAGCATAAAGTAAAGCCTGGTCACAACGTAAGACAGAGAAGCATAAAGTAAAGCCTGGTCACAACGTAAGGCAGAGAAGCATAAAGTAAAGCCTGGTCACAACGTAAGGCAGAGAAGCATAAAGTAAAGCCTGGTCACAACGTAAGACAGAGAAGCATAAAGTAAAGCCTGGTCACAACGTAAGGCAGAGAAGCATAAAGTAAAGCCTGGTCACAACGTAAGGCAGAGAAGCATAAAGTAAAGCCTGGTCACAACGTAAGGCAGAGAAGCATAAAGTAAAGCCTGGTCACAACATAAGGCAGAGAAGCATAAAGTAAAGCCTGGTCACAACGTAAGGCAGAGAAGCATAAAGTAAAGCCTGGTCACAACGTAAGACAGAGAAGCATAAAGTAAAGCCTGGTCACAACGTAAGGCAGGGAAGCATAAAGTAAAGCCTGGTCACAACGTAAGACAGAGAAGCATAAAGTAAAGCCTGGTCACAACGTAAGGCAGGGAAGCATAAAGTAAAGCCTGGTCACAACGTAAGACAGAGAAGCATAAAGTAAAGCCTGGTCACAACGTAAGGCAGGGAAGCATAAAGTAAAGCCTGGTCACAACGTAAGGCAGAGAAGCTATCGGCGTCGAATGTATTTCCTCCGGATACGATATTATCCCGACCAATCACAGCACTTGTTTCATTCGCAGGAGAATGTAAACTGATTTGCAAAGCATCGACGTCATTTCCTTGGGGGCGATACTTCCGCTAAAGTCCCGCGACTTCCGCTGATGGTCTTTTCAGCGTAGGCCTTGCCCAGGGTGCGTTCGTACAAAGAAATTGTTTGTTTCTGATCTACGCTTATCCAGATTCTCTCTCTCTCTCTCTCTCTCTCTCTCTCTCTCTCTCTCTCTCTCCCAGCTCCCCTGCGTAAGGCTAAGTTTGTGGAGAGCCCTCGAATCCCGCCCTCAGAGCTTGGCTCCTCCCACTCAGAGTTTGGCTCCGCCCACCACCACGACAACGACGACCCTGAGCTGGACCCGTTCTGCTCTGGTGAGAGTTTTTCCCGCCTTTCCGAAAACCAAGGATAGCTTAGAGAAGGAGAGGACATGGTGGTCACGTGCTTCATGGGCTGCGCCATGTTGACACTTTCATGGACGCAGTCTTGGAAGTTCGGCAGAATGCACTGGAGTCAATGAGAGCTCAGTGACCAGCTCTATTTATATATTATACAGTATATATTATATATTTCTAAATGACTGAGACCTTTTGTAAAGTAATCGCTTCTGGAAAACAACAGAAGACATGTAACACATTGTTGTCTGCTGTGTTGCACCAGTGTTGTTTTTGGCAGCAAATTTCTATTTTAGTTTTAGTCATAGTCTTTGGACTGAAACTTCATTTAGTTTTAGTCACATTTTAGTCACCTGGAATGTCTTAGTGTTAGTGTTAGTCTAGAGTCTAGTTTTAGTCGACTAAATGTCATAAGATTTTAGTCGACTAAATCTACAGTTGATTTAGTCGACTAAAATGTAGTGGGTCTTGGTGCCGTCGTAATGAGTGTTTTTACACTTGCTGAAAATAGCCGATCTACTGCGACGCGTTGTGAGCTTGTAGATCGGCCATTTCCAGCATGCAACCAAGTGTAAAATGACTTATACTGGATCTCTTGTCCACTAGTCCCTTCCTAACATTTTTTGTCTAGTTTTTATTTGTTGACGAAATTGTCAGTATATTTAGTCTTAGTTTTAGTCATCGTAGCTTAGTTTTCATTTAGTTTACATTTAGTTTCCGTCAGTGGAAAAAGGTAGTCGACGAACATTTTTTTCGTCTTAGTTTTAGTCGACAAAAACAACACTGCTTCGGAGCCAGAAACGAGGCCTGCTGCTGTTTAGATCCTCAAATATAATTATATACTGTGCACTCTGTGCACATCGAAAGGCAAGTGATTGACATGTCTTCGTTTATATTCCTGAACCGATTAAATATGACAAAAGGTCTCAACCGTTCATGAATAGTGTTTGTTATGAGCTGGTCCAGCCGGCTCCGTTCACTGCCATGTATTCATTGCACTTTTCCACTGTGAGTTTGGCTCCCATGAAAGTGTCAGTGTTTCTGGTAATACTATTGTCCTCTCATGTTGTATGTCCGTGGAGGAAATGGAATGTTACTAGACGTGAGGGCCGCAAAGT
>NC_139719.1:46170056-46172556 GCF_964188405.1 Protomyctophum parallelum
GTTTTCTTCTTTTCTTTGTTTCATTTGCGGTTGGTCGTCATGGCCGCTGCTTCCCACCTGACTTTGTGTGGGAGTCCAGACTGCTCCAGGCCGTACTGAATAACCGCTAAGCTTACATAACGTCTTCAGACTAGGACTGGAGTCTAAGAGGAACAGCTCATCAGAGGTAGTGTTGTAATCTCCTTTGAATCCTCCAAAGAGGATGATGATGTGATCTCCCACAATGCCCAACAGCTCATACCACGCATTGGACATGGACCTTCCCCCCTTGGTCTCAACCTTCTTCCAGGAGAAAGGTCTCTGGACTGAATTTCAAACACATCGTTGAATACCTGCTTACCGTTGCAGCCACCAAATATGTACAGCTCTCCATTGTAGGTAATAATAATAATAATAATAATAATAATACATTTTATTTATATGGCGCCTTTCAGGTCACTCAAGGTCGCCTAACAGAACAGAAAAGAAATACAATACAATAAAGCAAGTTTAAAATACAGCAAGTTTAAAATACACACAAAGGCCTGCAGCAGACTTCTACTCAAGGTGGGAGTAGGCTTGTCTGAAAAGGTGAGTTTTGAGGTGGGACTTGAAGGTGGGGAGTGAGTCCATGTTTCGGATGTCGGGGGGAAGGCTGTTCCAGAGGCGAGGGGCAGAGCGGCTGAAAGCTCTACCCCCCATGGTGGACAGACGAGCTGGGGGAACAGTGAGGTTGGTGGAGGAGGCAGACCTGAGTGACCGGGTGGGAGTGTTGATATGGATGAGATCAGACAGGTATGGGGGGGAGGGAGAGGTTATGGATGGCATTGAATGTGTTGAGGAGGATCTTGTAGTCTATGCGCTATTTGATGGGTAGCCAGGTAAAGGCTGAATGACTCCAACGTCCTTCTGGAAAGAGTTGTGCAGAAGGCGTGTTCAGCCAGAGGTCGTTCTCTGTGTCCCGATGGCGGCGGCAGAGTGACTCCATGACGTTCCTCTGGTGTTCATAAAAGACCAGACCTTTGTGCTGGTGTTCATCTTGTACATGTCAACAGATTCTATACATAGGACGTCTGAGAACGTCATAAGGACCCCGAAATATTAGTACTATTGACGCGTGAGGACGTCCTAGCGACGTCCCAGCGACGCGGGGCGAGATAAGAATATTCAGAATTTTTCCTTTTTTTTTATTTTTGGCATTTCGCTTTTCGCTTGCCGTACGCTAACGCTCAGTGCAACTATTAGCTTGTCATTGACTCCCATGTTAGCGCGGCGGAAAGAATGACTCGTATCTCCTAATCCAGGGTGCTCTCCGCGGTGATGAATGGATCGATATGCTGGCGCTTCATTTCTGCTCCTCATCCGTCTCTCCCGCAAAATATGAATGTTTTTTGGAGCGTAAAACAATATATTAAGATGATCGGGGATCTGAGGTCCCTTTGTAAAGTCAACTTTTTTAGGCAAGTGTTTCCTGTTTCATGGCTTTCAAAGTAAAAGCGATCAGACAACTCTGGCACTCTATAGCCTTTATTTTGAAGGCACTTCCTGTACTAAATGTGTTAACACAATCCCTACTTTTGGCAGAATGCTCCGCCATAAGGTCTGTAATAACCTTCCGCTCGTGTCGGAATGCTCCGTCAGATTCGCTTTATTATGGATATCAATCCGCATCGCTGAGAACTATTTTTTTCATTATTATTTTGGGTCGGCCTTTCCTTATTTAGCGACCCTAGACCGGATTGCGCAATGCGCGCTGCCGTCCACCTCCCATTATACAGGCAGACTAAAAGCTGAATAACTCCTGATCTACGGAGCTCTCCGTGGTTTGGTCAATTAGCGCGATGTTCAGAGGTCTTTCTGACACAGAAACATAGGGTTTTAACCCTGTGAGAACCACTGACATAGAAACATAGGGTTTAACCCTGTGAGAACCACTGACACAGAAACATAGGGTTTAACCCTGTGAGAACCACTGACATAGAAACATAGGGTTTAACCCTGTGAGAACCACTGACACAGAAACATAGGGTTTAACCCTGTGAGAACCACTGACACAGAAACATGAGGGGTTTAACCCTGTGAGAACCACTGACACAGAAACATAGGGTTTAACCCTGTGAGAACCACTGACATAGAAACATAGGGTTTTAACCCTGTGAGAACCACTGACACAGAAACATAGGGTTTAATCCTGTGAGAACCACTGACACAGAAACATGAGGGTTTAACCCTGTGAGAACCACTGACACAGAAACAAGAGGGTTTAACCCTGTGAGAACCACTGACATAGAAACATAGGGTTTTAACCCTGTGAGAACCACTGACATAGAAACATAGGGTTTTAACCCTGTGAGAACCACTGACATGGAAACATAGGGTTTAACCCTGTGAGAACCACTGACATATAAACATAGGGTTTAACCCTGTGAGAACCACTGACATAGAAACATAGGGTTTAACCCTGTGAGAACCACTGACACAGAAACATAGGGTTTTAACCCTGTGAGAACCACTGACACAG
>NC_139719.1:46177556-46195056 GCF_964188405.1 Protomyctophum parallelum
GAGGGGAAAAGGTGGGGGGGGGCGGTGGGGGGGGGGATTCAGATTTTACAGAGGCCAGTTTCGAATTGCAGCCGTCCGTAGGTGCCCTTTGAGAGCGGTTTTGAAGGAGTCAAGGGATTCACATGTCTTAATGACTGTTGGTAGGGCGTTCCACATTTTGGTGGCATAGGAGCGAAAATAATTTAGTCCCTTGTTTGTGCCGAATCTGGGTTGTACATGGTTTGTTGCACTCCCTCTGGTGTTGTGGGTGTGGACTTTGTCGTAGCTGGCTTCCATTGAGACTGAATGGCAGACTGCATCTTTGCATCTTCATGTCGCTGTGCTTCCATTGACACTGAATGGCAGACTGCATCTTTGCATCTTCATGTCGCTGCAGGCTTCCATTGACACTGAATGGCAGACTGCATCTTTGCATCTTCATGTCGTTTTGCTTCCATTGACACTGAATGGTATAGACTGCATCTTTGCATCTTCATGTCGCTGCAGGCTTCCATTGACACTGAATGGCAGACTGCATCTTTGCATCTTCATGTCGTTTTGCTTCCATTGACACTGAATGGCAGACTGCATCTTTGCATCTTCATGTCGTTTTGCTTCCATTGACACTGAATGGTATAGACTGCATCTTTGCATCTTCATGTCGCTGCAGGCTTCCATTGACACTGAATGGCAGACTGCATCTTTGCATCTTCATGTCGTTTTGCTTCCATTGACACTGAATGGCAGACTGCATCTTTGCATCTTCATGTCTCTGTGCTTCCATTGACACTGAATGGCAGACTGCATCTTTGCATCTTCATGTCGCTGCAGGCTTCCATTGACACTGAATGGTATAGACTGCATCTTTGCATCTTCATGTCGCTGTGCTTCCATTGACACTGAATGGCAGACTGCATCTTTGCATCTTCATGTCGTTTTGCTTCCATTGACACTGAATGGCAGACTGCATCTTTGCATCTTCATGTCGCTGCAGGCTTCCATTGACACTGAATGGCAGACTGCATCTTTGCAGGTGTGAACGCAGCGAAGGACAGAGCTTTGCACTGCATTATTCACCTTGCTGAGTCACCCTCTCTAGACCACGTCCATCCCACACGCACACGCACACACGCACACACACACACGCACGCACACACACACACACGCACACATGCACGCACCAAGCAGCATGTCGTTGAGAGTTTTCCCGGCGACGGCATGACCTCTTAACTCCGTATTGTACGTGTGCGTGTTCTGTCGTATATATTAACGCCCCGCCCACAGCGTCACATGACCAGCATGGAGAGTCACATGACGAGCATGGAGAGCAGCAGATCCACGGCGCGGGGGGGGGGGGGGGGGCAGTTTTAGTTTTGGTTCTCCTCTCCTCTCCTCTCCTCTCCTCTCCTCTCCTCTCCTCTCCTCTCCTCCCCATGGAATGATTATTATTCTGTCCTGGCCATACATGGAGCGTGTCTCGAGTGTACAGGGTTTGATGAGGTCAGACGGACATAAGGAAATGTCAGAACATGAGGCTGTGTTTCCCTCTCTCGCGCTGAGCAGCAGACGGACTGTGTTTCCCTCTCTCGCGCTGAGCAGCAGACGGACTGCGCTAGCTTGGCTGTGAGGAGCTGAGCGCAGCGGCAGCAGCACAAGGTGACCTTAACTCACAGCGAGGGAAGTTAGCCTCTGTGACTGCACGTGGCTGCTAGCATGGAGGCTAGCAGCCCCTCCCTGCTAGCATGGAGGCTAGCAGTCCCTCCCTGCTAGCATGGAGGCTAGCAGCCTAGTGTATAGGCCAGAGCCATAGAGTAAGAGTTGCAACAACTCCGTTCACTTCCTGGGGCTTCAGTCCAATGGAGGCTCTCCTACATAGACTTCTATTGGCTTCAGTCCAATGGAGGCTCTCCTACATAGACTTCTATTGGCTTCAGTCCAATGGAGGCTCTCCTACATAGACTTCTATTGGCTTCAGTCCAATGGAGGCTCTCCTACATAGACTTCTATAGGCTTCAGTCCAATGGAGGCTCTCCTACATAGACTTCTATTGGCTTCAGTCCAATGGAGGCTCTCCTACATAGACTTCTATTGGCTTCAGTCCAATGGAGGCTCTCCTACATAGACTTCTATTGGCTTCAGTCCAATGGAGGCTCTCCTACATAGACTTCTATTGGCTTCAGTCCAATGGAGGCTCTCCTACATAGACTTCTATTGGCTTCAGTCCAATGGAGGCTCTCCTACATATACTTCTATTGGCTTCAGTCCAATGGAGGCTCTCCTACATAGACTTCTATTGGCTTCAGTCCAATGGAGGCTCTTCTACATAGACTTCTATTGGCTTTAGTCCAATGGAGGCTCTCCTACATAGACTTCTATTGGCTTCAGTCCAATGGAGGCTCTGAATGTCCTAACTCTTCTATTAGATGGCTCTGGCTAGCTTACATTGTGATCATTTTAATTTATACGATATATATGATCCAAAAAGCATTCATATTTTGCGGGAGAGAGACGGATAAGGAGCAGAAGAGATACGAGTCAGAGATACGAGTCATTCTTTCCGCCGCGCTAACATGTGAGTCAACGGCAAGCTAATATGAGCCCAGAGCGTTAGCATACGTCAGCCGAAAGGCGGACGTTGGAATAACGTGTTCCTTCCACGCGCTACGTCCAACCAGGGAAACTCCCCCTGTCAGGTGTAAAGGAGCAACTTGGACACTCAGGCATGAAGGAAGCATGAGTTCAAGTCCGTTGCTCTCCCCTTGTCCCCCATATATGGGGACTAGGTTGGTCTCCCCTTGTCCCCCATATATGGGGACTAGGTTGGTCTCCCCTTGTCCCCCATATATGGGGACTAGGTTGGTCTCCCCTTGTCCCCCATATATGGGGACTAGGTTGGTCTCCCCTTGTCCCCCATATATGGGGACTAGGTTGGTCTCCCCTTGTCCCCCATATATGGGGACTAGGTTGGTCTCCCCTTGTCCCCCATATATGGGGACTAGGTTGGTCTCCCCTTGTCCCCCATATATGGGGACTAGGTTGGTCTCCCCTTGTCCCCCATATATGGGGACTAGGTTGCTCTCCCCTTGTCCCCCATATATGGGGACTAGGTTGGTCTCCCCTTGTCCCCCATATATGGGGACTAGGTTGGTCTCCCCTTGTCCCCCATATATGGGGACTAGGTTGGCGGAGGGTGTGTAGAGCCCAGGATCACATTAGATGATTGACACAGGGGTGAAAAATGGGTTACAAAATCGTGAGATAAAAGATACAAAATAAAATAAAGAGTCGCAGTTCCCCCCTGGAGCGGTGGGGTGTCTGCACCGTCCGTGAATATGTCTTCAATCCCATAGCTGGAGCGGTGGGCTGTCTGCACCGTGAAACGTGAATATGTCTTCAATCCCATAGCTGGAGCGGTGGGGTGTCTTCACCGTGAAACGTGAATATGTCTTCAATCCCATAGCTGGAGCGGTGGGGTGTTGCCATAGGAACCGGACCAACGGTCCTTTAAACTGACTGCAGTCCTTGGCAGCGGGTGGGGGGGGTATGTGAGGTCACCGCAGCACCCGCCATGAGGGGGGGGAAGGGGAGAGGGAGAGAGAGAGAGAGAGAGAGAGACACTAGCCACCAGGCAGGAGCATAGAACTGCAGCTGTTTGCATGGATTCCTGTCAGTGATGGCGCACGTGTGTGTGTGTGTGTGTGTGTGTGTGTGTGTGTGTGTGTGTGTGTGTGTGTGTGTGTGTGTGTGTGTGTGTGTGTGTGTGTGTGTGTGTGTGTGTGTGTGTGTGTGTGTGTGTGTGTGTGTGTGTGTGTGTGTGTGTGTGTGTGTGTGTGTGTGTGTGTGTGTGTGTGTGCGCACACAGCGTAGCAGATTAGCCACAGCCCAGTGCGTTGCGAGCTTGCTGCACCCCTGTGGTTGACACCTACACCACACACACACACACACACACACACACACACACACACACACACACAGACACACACACACACACACACACACACACACACACACACACACACACACACACACACACAGACACACACACACACACACACACACACACACACACACACACACACACACACACACACACACACACACACACAGACACACACACACACACACACACACACACACACACAGTGGACTTGTGTTAAAGGTGAAGCCGTTTTTCTTGCATGTTCTTCTTGTTTTGGTTTGTTATGTTTGACTTCATTTAGTTTTTTGTTGCTTCTTAGAACACACGACACGTTTTTTTTCTCCAATGTGTCATATTTCTATTGGTTGTTGTTGGTTGTCATGGCTACCAGTTCCCACCTGATGTTGTGTGGGAGTTCTGATTGGTCCAGACCGACCTGAATAACTGCTAGTTTACATAAAGTCTTAAGAGAAGGACTAAAGTCTAAGATGTACAGCTCATCAGTGGGTGTGTTGGTGCTGTATCCTCCAAAGAGGATGATACGATCTCCCACAATGCAACAGCTCATACTGTTCAATGGACCTGGACCTTTCCCCTTCGGCTTAACCTTCTTCCAGGAGAAGGTCTCTGGATGGAATTTCCACACATCATTTAGGTTCTTGTTACCGTTCCAGCCACCAAATATATACAACTCTCCATTGTAGGTAAATGCTGAAGAACAGCAGCGTCCTTCTGGATGAGGCTGTGCAGAAGATGTGCTCAGCCAGACGTTGGTCACTGTGTCAAACACTCTGATGTCGTCCTGACCCCCATAGCCCCCAAATACAAACATCTTTGTCCCAATCATGGTAGCAGAGTGACGGTATGTAGCAAGCGGTGGAGTTCCTCTGGTGTTCATTAAAGACCAGACCATTGTGCTGGTGTCCAACTTGTACATGTCATTAGTGGATCTAGTCAGCTTGGTGTATCCGCCATGGATAAACATGGCCTTCCCCAACACACAGGCTGAGTGGTGGTACCTCTCCTCTGGAACAGTGCCAGAAACCCTGGGTTTGGACCATCTGTGGGCGTCAACATCAAATGCATGAAGCACATTGTAGTACTTCCCTATCGAGTATCCTCCCCAGATGTAGACTGCATCTTCTATCAACACAGCTGTGTGGCCGTAGCGCCTGGATGGAACCTCTAGGGGGCGTCCTCCTCCTCCTCTTCCAGAGTTCACTGGGGTCAGCTTCCTCCAGCATAAAGACACTGTGTTGAAGACGTGAACATCAATGTGATCACTGTCTCCTCCAAAGCAGTACAGCTTGTCCTGCAGCACCACAGCTGCATGGAGACTTCTCCCTGCTCCTCCTTTCAGATGGACGGTCCAGCGGATCATTCTAACGTCACAATGTCCTTGATTCTCTGTCCCACAATGCAGTTCTGTCTCTCTCTGTCCCACAATGCAGTTCTGTCTCTCTCTGTCCCACAATGCAGTTCTGTCTCTCTCTGTCCCACAATGCAGTTCTGTCTCTCTCTGTCCCACAATGCAGTTCTGTCTCTCTCTCTGTCCCACAATGCAGTTCTGTCTCTCTCTGTCCCACAATGCAGTTCTGTCTCTCTCTGTCCCACGATGCAGTTCTGTCTCTCTCTCTCCCACAATGCAGTTCTGTCTCTCTCTGTCCAAGAATGCAGTTCTGTCTCTCTCTGTCCCACAATGCAGTTCTGTCGCAACACATCACCTCTTATATCACTACAGCGGTACAAATGTCACATGACGCCTACGGCCAATCCGTGAAGCCTGCGTGTTGCGTTGGCCAATCAGGGAAGCCGATGGACCTTGTGACGTAATTTGACTAAAAGCAGTGGACCACCAGGAAAACACTATAACTAGAAAAGGTGCCCCTCGGCGCACAGGTCTCCACCAGGGCAGGTCAGGTTGTGGCCTCCTGGTGGCGCTATAATAGGACAGGTCTCCACCAGGGCAGGTCAGGTTGTGGCCTCCTGGTGGCGCTATAATAGGACAGGTCTCCACCAGGCCAGGCCAGGTCAGGTTGTGGCCTCCTGGTGGCGCTATAATAGGACAGGTCTCCACCAGGGCAGGTCAGGTTGTGGCCTCCTGGTGGCGCTATAATAGGACAGGTCTCCACCAGGCCAGGTCAGGTCAGGTTGTGGCCTCCTGGTGGCGCTATAATAGGACAGGTCTCCACCAGGGCAGGTCAGGTTGTGGCCTCCTGGTGGCGCTATAATAGGACAGGTCTCCACCAGGGCAGGTCAGGCTGTGGCCTCCTGGTGGCGCTATAATAGGACAGGTCTCCACCAGGGCAGGTCAGGTTGTGGCCTCCTGGTGGCGCTATACTAGGACAGGTCTCCACCAGGGCAGGTCAGGTTGTGGCCTCCTGGTGGCGCTATAATAGGACAGGACTCCACCAGGGCAGGTCAGGTTGTGGCCTCCTGGTGGCGCTATAATAGGACAGGTCTCCACCAGGCCAGGTCAGGCTGTGGCCTCCTGGTGGCGCTATAATAGGACAGGTCTCCACCAGGGCAGGTCAGGCTGTGGCCTCCTGGTGGCGCTATAATAGGACAGGTCTCCACCAGGGCAGGTCAGGTTGTGGCCTCCTGGTGGCGCTATAATAGGACAGGTCTCCACCAGGGCAGGTCAGGTTCTGGCCTCCTGGTGGCGCTATAATAGGACAGGTCTCCACCAGGCCAGGTCAGGTTGTGGCCTCCTGGTGGCGCTATAATAGGACAGGTCTCCACCAGGGCAGGTCAGGTTGTGGCCTCCTGGTGGCGCTATACTAGGACAGGTCTCCACCAGGGCAGGTCAGGTTGTGGCCTCCTGGTGGCGCTATAATAGGACAGGTCTCCACCAGGGCAGGTCAGGTTGTGGCCTCCTGGTGGCGCTATAATAGGACAGGTCTCCACCAGGGCAGGTCAGGCTGAGGCCTCCTGGTGGCGCTATAATAGGACAGGTCTCCACCAGGCCAGGTCAGGTTGTGGCCTCCTGGTGGCGCTATAATAGGACAGGTCTCCACCAGGCCAGGTCAGGTTGTGGCCTCCTGGTGGCGCTATAATAGGACAGGTCTCCACCAGGGCAGGTCAGGTTGTGGCCTCCTGGTGGCGCTATAATAGGCGTTCTCGAACATTTGGGGCAGAGGTTCATTGTTGGCATCCAGGGAGTGTGTGTGCAAAATTTGGCACCATGCCGGATTAAGGATGCTGTTATGCAGCGTGGCTACATCCTCCAGACGGTAGGAATGCCCAATAAGCCGGGAGCTGATAAGGAGCTGTTGAGGCAAAATTCGGCAAAATTCTGTTCAGTGTCTGCGATAATTGGCAGGCGTCGTCGTCGTCATATATGTCATATATTCGTTTTCTCATGTCATGTGAAAGCAGGGAATCATCGTAGCTTCAAATTGACATATTGGTTGTTCAGTTTGACCCACCAGTTCTGGAGATATGGCTTATAGAGTAATGTCTTGCAGAGAAACAGGCTTGAAAGGTTCACTTCTGTGGACTCTAACATTACACCTATAGCTACATGTTTAAGCATTTATTTCATATTTACATGTCTTCTGTGGTCTCTAACATTACACCTATAGCTACATGTTTAAGCATTTATTTCATATTTACATGTCTTCTGTGGACTCCAACATTACACCTAGCTACATGTTTAAGCATTTATTTCATATTTACATGTCTTCTGTGGACTCCAACATTACACCTATAGCTACATGTTTAAGCATTTATTTCATATTTACATGTCTTCTGTGGTCTCTAACATTACACCTAGCTACATGTTTAAGCATTTATTTCATATGTACATGTCTTCTGTGGACTCTAACATTACACCTATAGCTACATGTTTAAGCATTTATTTCATATTTACATGTCTTCTGTGGTCTCTAACATTACACCTAGCTACATGTTTAAGCATTTATTTCATATTTACATGTCTTCTGTGGTCTCAAGCTTTACACCTATAGCTACATGTTTAAGCATTTATTTCATATTTACATGTCTTCTGTGGTCTCTAACATTACACCTATAGCTACATGTTTAAGCATTTATGTCATATTTACATGTCTTCTGTGGTCTCCAACATTACACCTAGCTACATGTTTAAGCATTTATTTCATATTTACATGTCTTCTGTGGTCTCCAACATTACACCTAGCTACATGTTTAAGCATTTATTTCATATTTACATGTCTTCTGTGGTCTCTAACATTACACCTAGCTACATGTTTAAGCATTTATTTCATATTTACATGTCTTCTGTGGTCTCTAACATTACACCTATAGCTACATGTTTAAGCATTTATTTCATATTTACATGTCTTCTGTGGTCTCTAACATTACACCTATAGCTACATGTTTAAGCATTTATGTCATATTTACATGTCTTCTGTGGTCTCCAACATTACACCTATAGCTACATGTTTAAGCATTTATTTCATATGTACATGTCTTCTGTGGACTCTAACATTACACCTATAGCTACATGTTTAAGCATTTATTTCATATTTACATGTCTTCTGTGGTCTCTAACATTACACCTAGCTACATGTTTAAGCATTTATTTCATATTTACATGTCTTCTGTGGTCTCCAACATTACACCTAGCTACATGTTTAAGCATTTATTTCATATTTACATGTCTTCTGTGGTCTCTAACATTACACCTATAGCTACATGTTTAAGCATTTATTTCATATTTACATGTCTTCTGTGGTCTCTAACATTACACCTATAGCTACATGTTTAAGCATTTATTTCATATTTACATGTCTTCTGTGGTCTCTATCATTACACCTATAGCTACATGTTTAAGCATTTATTTCATATTTACATGTCTTCTGTGGTCTCTAACATTACACCTAGCTACATGTTTAAGCATTTATTTCATATTTACATGTCTTCTGTGGTCTCTAACATTACACCTAGCTACATGTTTAAGCATTTATTTCATATTTACATGTCTTCTGTGGTCTCCAACATTACACCTAGCTACATGTTTAAGCATTTATTTCATATTTACATGTCTTCTGTGGTCTCTAACATTACACCTATAGCTACATGTTTAAGCATTTATTTCATATTTACATGTCTTCTGTGGACTCTAACATTACACCTATAGCTACATGTTTAAGCATTTATTTCATATTTACATGTCTTCTGTGGTCTCTAACATTACACCTATAGCTACATGTTTAAGCATTTATTTCATATTTACATGTCTTCTGTGGACTCTAACATTACACCTATAGCTACATGTTTCATATTTACATCCACTAGTGTTTGTGTTCAAGAAGTCCTTGTTAAATGTGAATGCTTAATAAAGATGTTACATCTAGTGTGTGTGTGTGTGTGTGTGTGTGTGTGTGTGTGTATGTGTGTGTGTGTGTGCGTGTGGCATGTGGCGTGTGCGTGCGTGTGTGTGTGTGTGTGTGTGTGTGTGTGCGTGCGCTCTCCCCCTCCCCCCTCAGGGTCATCTGAACCAGAGGATCAGTCCGTGCTCCACCCTGACCAGCAGCACAGCGTCGCCCCCTGGTGGGGGCAGCCCCTGCTCCACACTGCCCCCCGGTGGTAACAACATGCCGGGCCACCAGGGGGCGCCCTACGGCTCCGTCAGCTCCCCCACCTCCACCCTGGAGAGCAGGGACAGCGGCATCATCGGTAAACACACACACACACACACACAAACACGCATCTGTGTCGCTTTAGCGTATAACTAGTTAACCCGTTCTGACCTGAGGTAGCGCGCCACCGAGTGGCGCGCTACGAGCTTGTATGTCTGCTATTTTTTTAAATTTTAGAATTTATTTTCTACTCTGTCTGTGTCTCATAGGAGGGCTGTGGGCAGTTCAGTAACCGTCTTCCAGTGACATCATCGATGGGGAATACAAGCTAATAAAAACCGCAGGCTTTCTAGTCCTGAAAAGTTGCAATGCGAAAATGGAAGCCATCGTTCTCACGATAATGAAAATCTAAACATTTGTGTAAATAAATATTGTTTAAAAAGAAATCTGCCTAATGATGATGTCACTGGAAGACAATTTACAATTTAGGCATTTAGCAGACGCTCTTAATCCAGAGCGACTTACATTAAGCAAGAACAAAAAGCATGGGAATACATCACATAAAAGCATTTATCATGAAACATGCTATCGTGGCCTTTCTTAACAAACAAATAAGGCCACTGTTTTGTCGGGGTGGTGTTGCAGTCTATTGTTGCTGTATAACTCGCGTCGCCTCTCCTCTTGTAGATTCAAATACTCACGGAGATCGGATTGTTTTGTCAGAACAAATCATATTTATTTCTCCTCTCATAACATAAACTTGTATTCAAATAAAACAATAAAGAGCCTGTGAGCGCGGTCAACAAACTGTGAGCTTCCCCGTCTATGTCACATTCTCCCAGCAGGGAGTCACCTATATGTCATCAGGTGCCTAGCACCTACAAATCCTCTCTCAAAAGGGGAGGGGAAACCTCCATTCAGCATGTCAAATCCATAGCATAATTATAATAATTAAATAACCACAAAAACATAGTTCATAGAGCAGGCAATAATAAATCTGAATAAATACAAATAATCATAAATAGAAAATGGCTCTAACATACCAGCCCCGAATTGCTTACAAAGCAATTACCAAATAATAAGACATCAAAGAGCCATTAGCATGAAAGCATATAGGACATTTGTCCTCAGCATATAATATGCATAATCAAGTTCATATATTTTTTTCTTCTTGTTCGTATTCAAGTCCATTATTCAAGCGACCAAAGTCTGTATGATCCAAGCGAACGAGTGTGCGCATGAATGTGTGTGTATGTGTGCATTGTTCTGGGGGGGGGGGGGGCAGACAAGAGTCTAAGGTCCATATCCACTAGTCAGAGGTGCACTTGACCAGAAGAAGGGGCTTAGTAGGCTCAGTCGGCTGCCTCCAAGAGCAGACAGAGCTTGGTGACGGGTCTTTGAATGACGTTGGTCTTGGTTTTTACCAAGACGCTACGGACAAGTCCTTGAGGTCCTGGAAGGGTCTTGACGACTCGTCCCAGGGGCCACGAGTTCCTCGGTGCGTTGTCATCGACGATTACAACGAGATCTCCAGGGTTGAAATTTCTCCTGATTTCATTCCATTTGTGACGTTCCTGCATAAGTGGAACGTATTCCCTGGTCCAACGTTTCCAAAACAGGTCGGCGAGGTATTGTACCTGCCTCCATCTCCTCCTTGTATATTGGTCATCTTTGTGAAACAGCCCTGGGGGCATGATTGGGTTTGTTCTCAACTGGAGCAGATGATTTGGTGTGAGGGGTTCCAAATCGTTCGGGTCGTTTGTCACTGTTGTGATGGGCCTATCATTCATCACAGCCTCGACCTCGCACAAGATTGTGTGTAGAGCATCATCGTCCAGGATTTGTTCTTTCAGGACCGAATAGAGAATCTTTTTGACCAGTCGAATTAACCGCTCCCACACTCCACCGTGGTGAGGTCCTGAGGGAGGGTTGAATATCCAGTCAATTCCTTTTTTGAGCAGAGTTTTCTGTATTTTGTCGTTGTCCAGCGGTTTCACGGATTCCTCCAACTCCTTTTGTGCTGCAATGAAATTGGTACCATGATCTGACCTGATGGTTTTCACTGAGCCTCTGCGACAGATGAACCTACGAAGAGCATTAATGCATGCATCCGTATTCAGGTGACTGGCAACCTCCAGGTGAACAGCACGGCTTACTAGGCAAGTAAAGATTACTCCCCACCTCTTGACATGAACACGGCCACGTCTCACTTCGATGGGCCCAAAGTAGTCTATACCCACGTGGGTGAACGGGGGAAGATCAGGTGTTATGCGATCTAAGGGGAGATCGGCCATTTTCTGCTCACCGGCTTTGGCCTGTAGTCGTCTGCAGAAAACACAGTTTCTGATGATCTTCCTTGCTGAAGAATTTGCACCAGACAGCCAATACTTCTGGTGAAGTTTAGAGAGCATGTGCCCTCTTCCAGCATGTCCAACTTGTTGGTGAATGCGGTTCATTATCAATTTAGAGACTTGAGAAAGTTTAGGTAGGATCATTGGATGTTTGATCTCAGTTGGCATAGCCATCCTCCTAATCCTTCCTCCCACTCTCAGAATTCCAGCGTCAATGACAGGGTCCAGCTTGTAAATGGAGCTTCCTTTACTGCACCGTTTTCTTCTCTCCAGTGAGGACATTTCCTCCTTGAAATGCTGTCTTTGCTCATAGCAAATAATGGCGTTTTCAGCATTTTCCAAGTCCTCCATTGAAAGTGCAGGGGTTGAAGCCATTTTCAACCGGAGCATCTGGTCCTTCAGTGACTTTACTTTGTGACTTGACCTGAGTGAGTAAGTCTCTTTCCTCTTCTGAGTCATTTCCAGAAGAAGTTTCCGTATTTTCATCATCCAGGCTACAGCTCTCTTCAGGCTGTGCCATGACGAGTAGTACTCAATGAGCTTGCTTGTTGGAGTTTTGTCTGTGATATTGGTGACAATACTGAAAATAATCGCTTCTTTCCTAACTTCAGGGTCCTCTGAGAGAACGGATCCAAACTCTGGAGTTCTTGGCCATTGTGCTTCAGATTTTCCCAGAAACTCTGGTCCTTGAAGCCATGTTTCAGAACTGAGGAAGGAGTCAATGTTCAGTCCTCGCGATGCATAATCAGCGGGATTTTGTTTGGTGTCGACAAACCTCCACTGGCTAACTTCTGACAGGTTATGGATCACTGCAATCCGGTTGGCCACAAAGGTGTGGAACCTCCTGGTCTTGTTTCGCAGATATTTCAACACAGACTGGCTGTCAGTCCAGAAGGTGGATGGCTGGAGCTCTATTTGGAGCTCTGATCGAAGCATTTTGTCCATCCTTACAGCCAGTGTCGCCGCAGTGAGTTCCAATCTGGGAATCGTTATCACTTTAAGAGGAGTGACTCTTGATTTCCCCATCACAAAGGCAATGTGAACTTCATCTTTGCTATTTGTGAGCCTCAGGTAACTTGCAGTTCCATAACCTTGTTCGCTTGCATCGCTAAAGTGGTGCAATACTGCAGTTTCCACTTGACCAAAGTTTTTTGGTTTCACACATCTGTCCATTCGAAACCTGGACAGCTGGGCTAGATCTTTGAGCCATTGCTGCCATGGTTTTGACAGTTCCACTGGAACGACCTCATCCCATCCGTATTTGTCCTTACAGAGCTGCTGAAGGATTTGCTTCGCCTTCAAAATGAACGGCGCAAGGAGACCAAGGGGATCATACACCGAGCTGGTGGTAGAGAGTATTGACCTTCTGGTAAGCGTGCTGTTGTTAACAGCAACACGAAAACTGAATATGTCACTCTCAATGTCCCAGTACAGACAGAGGGCTCTTTCATTAGGCAGCTTCTCCCTGTCAAGATCCAAATTCTTGATTTGTTTTGCCTTGTCATCGTTAGGGATAGATGCCAGAACCTCTCGACTATTACTAACCCACTTGGTCAATTTGAATCCACCTAGAGAGCAGATTTGTCTCAGGTCTTTAACAAGCTGTATAGCGTGTTTCTCTGTCGCTACAGACTTGAGACAGTCATCAACGTAGAAATTTGATTTGACTGTGTCAGCTATTTCTGGATCGAATTTCTCACGGTTGTCATCTGCAGTCTTTTGCAAAGCAAAGTTGGCACAGGTCGGAGAAGATACAGCGCCGAAGAGATGAACTCTCATTCTGTACTCCTCCAAACTTTTGCTGGTGTCGCCATCTGGCCACCACAGAAATCTGAGCAGGTTTACGTCCTCTTCGTTAACACGCACTTGGTGAAACATGCCCTCAATATCTGCCATAACAGCGAAGGGTTCCTGCCGGAACCTGAGCAGGACACCAATGAGCGAGTTGGCTAGATCGGGGCCCTGAAGGAGTACTTTGTTGAGTGATGTACCTTTATAGGATGATGCACAGTCGAAGACCACACGGATAGTTTTCTTGCGTTTATGGTAGACACCATGGTGTGGTATGTACCACAGTTTGCCATTTTCCTGGTGTAGCTCTTCTGGTGGTACCTTTTCCGCATATCCTTTCCTGATGATGTCACTCATGAACTCCTTATACTCGGCTGCATAGACCTCATCCCTTTTTAATTTCTTTTTGAGGTACAATGCTCGTTGTTCAGCCATTTGGTAGTTGTTCGGCATGATGGTATTCCGATCATGCAGTGGCAAAGGTAAGTGGTAGTGACCGTCTTTGAGTGTAACAGAACTGGATGCAATCTGTGTGAACTTTCTGTCATCAACCGACATCTCCCTTTTCTCATCATACTCCTTCTCTGGGAAGTCATGAGCATATTGTTCTTTGAGAAGGTTCTCAATGCGAACAATTGAGATGCGATTCACTAAGGCCATAGGTTTCTCATCCACAGCAGTGGAAGCATGAAGTGGTCCATTCACCACCCATCCTAACAATGTCTTCACTGCGTAGGGGCCGTTCTTCTGACTGTTGATGATTTTCCATGGCTCCATAGCCTTTGGAGTATTCACTCCAATGAGAAGCTCCACATCAGCATCAATTTCTCTGACCTTGATCTCCTGCAGATAAAGCCATTTATCAAGATCCGTCTGGGTAAGTATGTTTCTTTTTGTAACAGGTATCTTGTCTTGGGTGTACAGCTTGGGCAATGTTAGGTATGTACCCCCTTCCATATTGCTTACTTCTAGGCCGGTCAGCTCGAAGCTTTTCACAGTTTTCTCTGTTCCCATAGTCTGCAGGAGAACCTCAGTTCTGCGTCCTTTAGCTTTAAGCTGCCTCATGAGCTTTTCTGTACAGAATGTATCTGTACTACCTGGGTCCAGGAAGGCGTAGGTGAGTATACTCCTATTTCCACTGCAAAGTTTCACGTGAACTGGCACTATAGGAAGTATGCAGTCTTTACCAGCCCCGGTTCTTTCACCCTCTTCAAGTGACACCAGAGCGATGGTGACAGACGATGCTTCCTCCTGCCTCACATGCTGTTCTGCCCTATTAGATTTGGCCATCTCTGGTTTGGCTCTATGCAGAATAGTAGGGTGTTTGCCCTCACAAATCTGACAGGTCATTCTTCGCTTACAATTACGGCCCAAATGTCCTACTCTTAAACATCCGAAGCATAGGCCCTTTTCTCTGAAAAACTGAACTTTAATTTCATGCTCCTGTGCATTCAGTTTCTGACATTCAGATAAAGGATGCTTGCCTGTACAGTAGAGACATGAGGAGTCGTATCCACCAGACAGCATGTTGCTTTTGCTGGGTGACTTTTCAGCTTTGTTGTCAGGTACTGCCACTGCAGTAGCAAAACTACTCCCCCTGCCTGTAGATCTGCTAGATTTAGACTCCACAGTAGTTCTGGGTCTTGAAGTCTTCACATTGGCGGGTGAGTCATTAATGTCACCGTAAAGCGGGTCTTGCAGTATACTAGCCTGCTTCTCCATAAATTTAACCAAGTTGGTCAATCTGGCTCTCCTATGAGTCCGTTCCAAAATGTCACAAGCTGTTGCTCTCCATTTTTCCCTTAATTTATAAGGCAGCTTGGACACAATCAGTTTCAGGCTAGAGTTCTTATCCAGCTCCTCTATATCCTCCAAATCTCTCATTGCATTACAGCAGCCTCTCAGATAAAGTGCATAATAGTGCAATGCATCTCCATCCTCTGATTTAATAGAGTTCCAATTCAGAGCTTTTTCCATATAGGCGCTTGCAATCTTCATGTCATCACCAAAATGCTTCTTTAACAGGGTTTTGGCCTGAATGTAGCCTCCGTTAGCATTCATGTGAAGACAGCTCCTAACCAATTCTTTGCAAGGCCCGGAGGTATATTGTTCCAAGTAATATAGCCTATCTTGGCGGCTTTTTGTTTTTTCCTCAATACAATGTTCAAATGACCTCATAAATGCCTGGTAATTTAGAGGGTCGCCATTGAAAACTGGGATTTCTATAGAGGGAAGTGATGTCATTTTTTGCTGAACAATCAGCAAATCAGCAATCTCATTTTGCCTCTGAATTACAGTCAAGAAGTTGTCATTGTTTGACACTCCAGTTCCTGTCCCAAATCTCATTGGTTGCTGCTGTTGGGTCCTGTCAGTTGCTACTGGTGGTTCTGGTGGGCCTGGGCCATGGTTTGACATTCCTTGAAATTTTGTTTTTTGTCTTGCTCCAAGTGAATAAACTGTTGCATTTGCATTTTTGGTTTTACTTTCCAAATACTCATTCATGGCATCATGTGATTTTGACTGTGGCATTTGTGGTTGTGATTTAAGCAGTTCTGATGGTGGTTGTGAACTGGATTCAAAATCCGCCAGGACCTTTAATTTAGCGTCAGATTCAGCCAGGCTGATATCCAGTTCCATTTTTTCCAGTCTGGCTCGTATTTTAGTCTGCTCAATAGCTTGCTCCTGGTCCATGTTAACCTGTTCCATTTCTAGAGCCTGCTTTGCCTTTAATGTTGATGCCCTTATAAGGAGTGCAGCCTTCTCTGTCTCAGCCCTGAGTCGGGCTGACTTGACTGACGAAGTGGTAGATTTATTTGATTTTGCTTTTGATCGTTTTGACTCATTTGACACATTTGAGGCGCTGTCATGGGGTTCCACAGTCATTTGTTGTTTTTGTTCATTTACCCACATGTCAACTTCATGCAAGAACTCGTGAAACAAGTTTAGTTTTGGTTCATACCATGCATCATTATCATCCTTCTTTGTCTCGTCAGACAGGAGATTTTGAACCAACCCATGATAGTGAATGAATTCATCCAGTGACATTTTAAATGAGGCAACATCATATTGAACCTCTTTCACATTTCCACCCGGTACGAGCAAAGTTTGAACCTCTCTCATTTTACGAGTGCAAACACCAAGTTTCCCTCTGCGCGTTCCACTCAGTGATTTAACATCATCCTCCGCCGCGGCGGGGTCAACAGAAACCACCTCCTCTTCCATTGTTAAATATAACGTTCTCCACACAGTTTGAGTTTGATCAAAGACTTTATTTGAGAACCTCCCTTTGATTTGTCAGTTGTATGCAAAGCATTCCTTCATTTCATTTCAATTCAATTCATTTCATTTCAAAGCATCCATTTTATTATTTCCCAACATCAGCGCAGCATTTATTTTTCGTTCCAATTAATTTCAGCGCATCCATTTCACAACAGCGCATCAGCGCGCAACATTTGCTTTTCGTTTAATTCACTCCAATAAAGCAACAGCGCATCGGCGCGACATTTCATTCATAATTTTGAGCAGCAGCTCCTTTGTTTGGCTTTTATAGCCTTGGGCTAGGCTACTACTCACGGCCCGTTGGGGAAACAACTTCAAGTCCAAGGTGAGGTTTGTCGTCAATGTCGCCGTTTCCAAGCCGCTTGTAGTTGTGAAATGTTGCCGTCCTTTACTACCGCACCATGCGGAGTTTGTTGACTAATATCGTGGCCTTTCTTAACAAACAAATAAGGCCACTGTTTTGTCGGGGTGGTGTTGCAGTCTATTGTTGCTGTATAACTCGCGTCGCCTCTCCTCTTGTAGATTCAAATACTCACGGAGATCGGATTGTTTTGTCAGAACAAATCATATTTATTTCTCCTCTCATAACATAAACTTGTATTCAAATAAAACAATAA
>NC_139719.1:46200056-46246229 GCF_964188405.1 Protomyctophum parallelum
CACCATTAAACTCATTCACTGTTACTGTCTCTCTGTCACCACTAAACTCATTCACTGTTACTGTCTCTCTGTTCACCATTAAACTCATTCACTGTTACTGTCTCTCTCTCACCACTAAACTCATTCACTGTTATTGTCTCTCTCTCTCACCACTAAACTCATTCACTGTTACTGCCTCTCTGTTCACCACTAAACTCATTCACTGTTACTGTCTCTCTGTCACCATTAAACTCATTCACTGTTACTGTCTCTCTGTTCACCACTAAACTCATTCACTGTTACTGTCTCTCTGTCACCATTAAACTCATTCACTGTTACTGTCTCTCTGTCACCACTAAACTCATTCACTGTTACTGTCTCTCTGCTCACCATTAAACTCATTCACTGGTACTGTCTCTCTGTTCACCATTAAACTCATTCACTGTTACTGTCTCTCTGTTCACCATTAAACTCATTCACTGTTACTGTCTCTCTGTTCACCACTAAACTCATTCACTGTTACTGTCTCTCTGCTCACCACTAAACTCATTCACTGTTACTGTCTCTCTGCTCACCATTAAACTCATTCACTGTTACTGTCTCTCTGTCACCACTAAACTCATTCACTGTTACTGTCTCTCTGTCACCACTAAACTCATTCACTGTTACTGTCTCTCTGTCACCACTAAACTCATTCACTGTTACTGTCTCTCTGTCACCATTAAACTCATTCACTGTTACTGTCTCTCTGTCACCATTAAACTCATTCACTGTTACTGTCTCTCTGTCACCACTAAACTCATTCACTGTTACTGTCTCTCTGCTCACCATTAAACTCATTCACTGTTACTGTCTCTCTGTCTCTCACCATTAAACTCATTCACTGTTACTGTCTCTCTCTCACCATTAAACTCATTCACTGTTACTGTCTCTCTGTCTCTCACCATTAAACTCATTCACTGTTACTGTCTCTCTGTTCACCACTAAACTCATTCACTGCTACTGTCTCTCTCTCAGCACTAAACTCATTCACTGTTATTGTCTCTCTCTCTCACCACTAAACTCATTCACTGTTACTGTCTCTCTGTCACCATTAAACTCATTCACTGTTACTGTCTCTATGTCACCATTAAACTCATTCACTGTTACTGTCTCTCTGTTCACCATTAAACTCATTCACTGTTACTGTCTCTCTCTCACCACTAAACTCATTCACTGTTATTGTCTCTCTCTCTCACCACTAAACTCATTCACTGTTACTGCCTCTCTGTTCACCACTAAACTCATTCACTGTTACTGTCTCTCTGTCACCACTAAACTCATTCACTGGTACTGTCTCTCTGTTCACCACTAAACTCATTCACTGTTACTGTCTCTCTGTCACCATTAAACTCATTCACTGTTACTGTCTCTCTGTCACCACTAAACTCATTCACTGTTACTGTCTCTCTGCTCACCATTAAACTCATTCACTGGTACTGTCTCTCTGTTCACCATTAAACTCATTCACTGTTACTGTCTCTCTGTTCACCATTAAACTCATTCACTGTTACTGTCTCTCTGTTCACCACTAAACTCATTCACTGTTACTGTCTCTCTGCTCACCACTAAACTCATTCACTGTTACTGTCTCTCTGCTCACCATTAAACTCATTCACTGTTACTGTCTCTCTGTCACCACTAAACTCATTCACTGTTACTGTCTCTCTGTCACCACTAAACTCATTCACTGTTACTGTCTCTCTGTCACCATTAAACTCATTCACTGTTACTGTCTCTCTGCTCACCATTAAACTCATTCACTGTTACTGTCTCTCTGCTCACCATTAAACTCATTCACTGTTACTGTCTCTCTCTCACCATTAAACTCATTCACTGTTACTGTCTCTCTGCTCACCACTAAACTCATTCACTGTTACTGTCTCTCTGCTCACCACTAAACTCATTCACTGTTACTGTCTCTCTCACCATTAAACTCATTCACTGTTACTGTCTCTCTCTCACCACTAAACTCATTCACTGTTACTGTCTCTCTGTCACCACTAAACTCATTCACTGTTACTGTCTCTCTGTCACCACTAAACTCATTCACTGTTACTGTCTCTCTGTCTCACCACTAAACTCATTCACTGTTACTGTCTCTCTGTCTCACCACTAAACTCATTCACTGTTACTGTCTCTCTGTCACCATTAAACTCATTCACTGTTACTGTCTCTCTGCTCACCATTAAACTCATTCACTGTTACTGTCTCTCTGCTCACCATTAAACTCATTCACTGTTACTGTCTCTCTGTTCACCACTAAACTCATTCACTGTTACTGTCTCTCTGTCTCACCACTAAACTCATTCACTGTTACTGTCTCTCTGTCTCACCACTAAACTCATTCACTGTTACTGTCTCTCTGTCTCACCACTAAACTCATTCACTGTTACTGTCTCTCTGCTCACCATTAAACTCATTCACTGTTACTGCCTCTCTGTTCACCACTAAACTCATTCACTGTTACTGTCTCTCTGTCTCACCACTAAACTCATTCACTGTTACTGTCTCTCTGTCTCACCACTAAACTCATTCACTGTTACTGTCTCTCTCTCACCACTAAACTCATTCACTGTTACTGTCTCTCTGTCTCACCACTAAACTCATTCACTGTTACTGTCTCTCTGTCACCACTAAACTCATTCACTGTTACTGTCTCTCTGTCTCACCACTAAACTCATTCACTGTTACTGTCTCTCTGCTCACCATTAAACTCATTCACTGTTACTGTCTCTCTGTTCACCACTAAACTCATTCACTGTTACTGTCTCTCTGTCACCACTAAACTCATTCACTGTTACTGTCTCTCTGTTCACCACTAAACTCATTCACTGTTAATGTCTCTCTGCTCACCATTAAACTCATTCACTGTTACTGTCTCTCTGTCACCACTAAACTCATTCACTGTTACTGTCTCTCTGTCACCACTAAACTCATTCACTGTTACTGTCTCTCTGTCACCATTAAACTCATTCACTGTTACTGTCTCTCTGTCACCATTAAACTCATTCACTGTTACTGTCTCTCTGTCACCATTAAACTCATTCACTGTTACTGTCTCTCTGTCACCACTAAACTCATTCACTGTTACTGTCTCTCTGTCACCACTAAACTCATTCACTGTTACTGTCTCTCTGTCTCACCACTAAACTCATTCACTGTTACTGTCTCTCTGTCTCACCACTAAACTCATTCACTGTTACTGTCTCTCTGTCACCATTAAACTCATTCACTGTTACTGTCTCTCTGTCACCATTAAACTCATTCACTGTTACTGTCTCTCTGTCACCACTAAACTCATTCACTGTTACTGTCTCTCTGTTCACCATTAAACTCATTCACTGTTACTGTCTCTCTGTCACCATTAAACTCATTCACTGTTACTGTCTCTCTGTCACCATTAAACTCATTCACTGTTACTGTCTCTCTGTCACCACTAAACTCATTCACTGTTACTGTCTCTCTGTTCACCATTAAACTCATTCACTGTTACTGTCTCTCTGTTCACCATTAAACTCATTCACTGTTACTGTCTCTCTGTCACCACTAAACTCATTCACTGTTACTGTCTCTCTGTCACCATTAAACTCATTCACTGTTACTGTCTCTCTGTCACCACTAAACTCATTCACTGTTACTGTCTCTCTGTCACCACTAAACTCATTCACTGTTACTGTCTCTCTGTTCACCACTAAACTCATTCACTGTTACTGTCTCTCTGTTCACCATTAAACTCATTCACTGTTACTGTCTCTCTGTTCACCACTAAACTCATTCACTGTTACTGTCTCTCTGTCACCACTAAACTCATTCACTGTTACTGTCTCTCTGTTCACCATTAAACTCATTCACTGTTACTGTCTCTCTGTTCACCACTAAACTCATTCACTGTTACTGTCTCTCTGTTCACCACTAAACTCATTCACTGTTACTGTCTCTCTGTTCACCATTAAACTCATTCACTGTTACTGTCTCTCTGTTCACCACTAAACTCATTCACTGTTACTGTCTCTCTGTCACCACTAAACTCATTCACTGTTACTGTCTCTCTGTTCACCATTAAACTCATTCACTGTTACTGTCTCTCTGTCACCACTAAACTCATTCACTGTTACTGTCTCTCTGTCACCATTAAACTCATTCACTGTTACTGTCTCTCTGCTCACCATTAAACTCATTCACTGTTACTGTCTCTCTGTCACCATTAAACTCATTCACTGTTACTGTCTCTCTGTCACCACTAAACTCATTCACTGTTACTGTCTCTCTGCTCACCACTAAACTCATTCACTGTTACTGTCTCTCTGTTCACCACTGAACTCATTCACTGTTACTGTCTCTCTGTTCACCACTGAACTCATTCACTGTTACTGTCTCTCTGTTCACCACTGAACTCATTCACTGTTACTGTCTCTCTGTTCACCACTGAACTCATTCACTGTTACTGTCTCTCTGCTCACCACTAAACTCATTCACTGTTACTGTCTCTCTGTCACCATTAAACTCATTCACTGTTACTGTCTCTCTGTCACCACTAAACTAATTCACTGTTACTGCCTCTCTGTTCACCACTAAACTCATTCACTGTTACTGTCTCTCTGTCACCATTAAACTCATTCACTGTTACTGTCTCTCTGTCACCACTAAACTAATTCACTGTTACTGCCTCTCTGTTCACCACTAAACTCATTCACTGTTACTGTCTCTCTGTCACCACTAAACTCATTCACTGTTACTGCCTCTCTGTTCACCACTAAACTAATTCACTGTTACTGCCTCTCTGTTCACCACTAAACTCATTCACTGTTACTGTCTCTCTGTCACCACTAAACTCATTCACTGTTACTGCCTCTCTGTTCACCACTAAACTCATTCACTGTTACTGTCTCTCTGTCACCATTAAACTCATTCACTGTTACTGTCTCTCTGTTCACCACTAAACTCATTCACTGTTACTGTCTCTCTGTTCACCACTAAACTCATTCACTGTTACTGTCTCTCTGTTCACCATTAAACTCATTCACTGTTACTGTCTCTCTGTTCACCACTAAACTCATTCACTGTTACTGTCTCTCTGTCACCACTAAACTCATTCACTGTTACTGTCTCTCTGTTCACCATTAAACTCATTCACTGTTACTGTCTCTCTGTCACCACTAAACTCATTCACTGTTACTGTCTCTCTGTCACCATTAAACTCATTCACTGTTACTGTCTCTCTGCTCACCATTAAACTCATTCACTGTTACTGTCTCTCTGTCACCATTAAACTCATTCACTGTTACTGTCTCTCTGTCACCACTAAACTCATTCACTGTTACTGTCTCTCTGCTCACCACTAAACTCATTCACTGTTACTGTCTCTCTGTTCACCACTGAACTCATTCACTGTTACTGTCTCTCTGTTCACCACTGAACTCATTCACTGTTACTGTCTCTCTGTTCACCACTGAACTCATTCACTGTTACTGTCTCTCTGTTCACCACTGAACTCATTCACTGTTACTGTCTCTCTGCTCACCACTAAACTCATTCACTGTTACTGTCTCTCTGTCACCATTAAACTCATTCACTGTTACTGTCTCTCTGTCACCACTAAACTAATTCACTGTTACTGCCTCTCTGTTCACCACTAAACTCATTCACTGTTACTGTCTCTCTGTCACCATTAAACTCATTCACTGTTACTGTCTCTCTGTCACCACTAAACTAATTCACTGTTACTGCCTCTCTGTTCACCACTAAACTCATTCACTGTTACTGTCTCTCTGTCACCACTAAACTCATTCACTGTTACTGCC
Source organism: Protomyctophum parallelum (assembly GCF_964188405.1). NCBI lineage: Eukaryota > Metazoa > Chordata > Actinopteri > Myctophiformes > Myctophidae > Protomyctophum > Protomyctophum parallelum. The sequence goes on from NC_139719.1 coordinate 46,205,879, forward strand.
TCTCTGTTCACCACTAAACTCATTCACTGTTACTGTCTCTCTGTCACCATTAAACTCATTCACTGTTACTGTCTCTCTGATCACCATTAAACTCATTCACTGTTACTGTCTCTCTGTCACCATTAAACTCATTCACTGTTACTCTCTCTCTGCTCACCATTAAACTCATTCACTGTTACTGTCTCTCTGCTCACCATTAAACTCATTCACTGTTACTGTCTCTCTGTCTCACCACTAAACTCATTCACTGTTACTGTCTCTCTGTCACCACTAAACTCATTCACTGTTACTGTCTCTCTGTCACCATTAAACTCATTCACTGTTACTGTCTCTCTGCTCACCATTAAACTCATTCACTGTTACTGTCTCTCTGTCACCACTAAACTCATTCACTGTTACTGTCTCTCTGTCACCACTAAACTCATTCACTGTTACTGTCTCTCTGCTTCACCACTAAACTCATTCACTGTTACTGTCTCTCTGCTCACCATTAAACTCATTCACTGTTACTGTCTCTCTGTCACCACTAAACTCATTCACTGTTACTGTCTCTCTGTCACCACTAAACTCATTCACTGTTACTGTCTCTCTGCTTCACCACTAAACTCATTCACTGTTACTGTCTCTCTGCTCACCACTAAACTCATTCACTGGTACTGTCTCTCTGTCACCACTAAACTCATTCACTGTTACTGTCTCTCTGTCTCACCACTAAACTCATTCACTGTTACTGTCTCTCTGTCACCACTAAACTCATTCACTGTTACTGTCTCTCTTCTCACCATTAAACTCATTCACTGGTACTGTCTCTCTGCTCACCACTAAACTCATTCACTGGTACTGTCTCTCTGTCACCATTAAACTCATTCACTGTTACTGTCTCTCTGCTCACCATTAAACTCATTCACTGTTACTGTCTCTCTGTCACCATTAAACTCATTCACTGTTACTGCCTCTCTGTTCACCACTAAACTCATTCACTGTTACTGTCTCTCTGTCACCACTAAACTCATTCACTGTTACTGTCTCTCTGTTCACCATTAAACTCATTCACTGTTACTGTCTCTCTTCTCACCATTAAACTCATTCACTGGTACTGTCTCTCTGCTCACCACTAAACTCATTCACTGGTACTGTCTCTCTGTCACCACTAAACTCATTCACTGTTACTGTCTCTCTGTTCACCACTAAACTCATTCACTGTTACTGTCTCTCTGCTCACCATTAAACTCATTCACTGTTACTGTCTCTCTGTCACCATTAAACTCATTCACTGTTACTGTCTCTCTGTCACCACTAAACTCATTCACTGTTACTGTCTCTCTGTCACCACTAAACTCATTCACTGTTACTGTCTCTCTGTTCACCATTAAACTCATTCACTGTTACTGTCTCTCTGTCACCATTAAACTCATTCACTGTTACTGTCTCTCTGCTCACCATTAAACTCATTCACTGTTACTGTCTCTCTGTCACCACTAAACTCATTCACTGTTACTGTCTCTCTGCTCACCATTAAACTCATTCACTGTTACTGCCTCTCTGTCACCATTAAACTCATTCACTGTTACTGTCTCTCTGTCACCACTAAACTCATTCACTGTTACTGTCTCTCTGTCACCACTAAACTCATTCACTGGTACTGTCTCTCTGCTCACCATTAAACTCATTCACTGTTACTGTATCTCTGTCACCATTAAACTCATTCACTGTTACTGTATCTCTGTCACCATTAAACTCATTCACTGTTACTGTCTCTCTGCTCACCACTAAACTCATTCACTGTTACTGTCTCTCTGTCACCACTAAACTCATTCACTGTTACTGTCTCTCTGCTCACCATTAAAGGGATTGTGACATTTAAAACACATTTTTGTAGATTTTTTGGCTTTTTTGGCTTTTCTTCATGGTGACATCAATTTCACCAAAAAAAAAACGAAGTTTGAACATTCAGTGTATTCTCTGCTGTCTGGACTTTTGTGAATAATTATGCAAAAATGTCTCATCTGGTTGGACGGCAGGCATATACGTAGATCCCTGCTAAACCTCCGCCCCCTCCCCTCTGCTCCCTGCCTACCCTCTCTTCTCCGCCCCTCTCCTCTCCGCTTCCTCATTGTGACCGCGACTTTGTTTCTTTGTAATACTTACTAATACTGGCTTCTAGAGAAAAATCAATCTGCTCTGTTGTTGGCTGTGTCAATCAACACAAGTCCTTACACTGGATACTCCCCCTCCTCCCCCTCCTCCCCTCCACTCCTCCTCCCTCCCCCTCCTCCCTCCACCCCTCCCCCTCCTCTCTATTTAGTTTTAGTCACCTGGAATGTCTTAGTGTTAGTCTGGTTTTAGTCGACTAAATATCATTAGATTTTAGTCGACTAAATCTGCAGTTTATTTAGTCGAACAAAAGTTATTTTGGCGGGCCTTGATGCCGTCGTAAGGACAGTTTTTTCAGGTGTAAAATGACTCATACTGGATCTCTTGTCCACTAGTCCCTTCCTAACATTTTAGTCTAGTTTTTATTTGTTGTTGACGAAATTGTCAGTATATTTTTAGTCTTAGTTTTAGTCGTCAAAGCTTAGTTTCATTTAGTTACCATTTTGTTTTCGTCGTTCTCGTTTTCCTCGTTTTCGTTTTCGTCGTTTTCGTAGTCTGAAAACTCACCTTACTCGATGGCTACTCTTGTCGTGGACGTGATGATTTACCATGTGCTCTCTCTCTCTCTCTCTCTCCTCTCTCTCTCTCTTCTCTCTCTCTCTCTCTCTCTCTCTCTCTCTCTCTCTCTCTCTCTCTCTGTCTCTCTCTCTCTCTCTCTCTCTCTCTCTCTCTCTCTCTCTCTCTCTCTCTCTCTCTCTCTCTCTCTCTCTCTCTCTCTCTCTCTCTCTCTCTCTCTCTCTCTCTCTCTGTGTGTGTGTCTATGTCTCTCAGCCACCAGCTCGGCCCATCTGGAGGACTTGGCGTATCTGGACGAGCAGAGACACGCCCCTCTGAGGACGTCGCTGCGCATGCCGCGTCAGAGCACCACCTGCTGGCCGGGAGGACCCAGAGGTGTGTGTGTGTGTGTGTGTGTGTGTGCGCCTCAGCCTCTGTTTTGTTAAAGCTGCTATAAGCAATAATATGTCAACATTTTTTTTTGGTGTTCAGACAGACAGGTATTCAGACAGACAGACAGGTATTCAGACAGACAGGTATTCAGACAGACAGCGATGAGTAAAACGCTACCGCACCAACGTATTCTCTGCTTTGTCATTGGTCGAAAAAAAAAACCGGTTGAATGAATGAGTGTAAGCAAATCAACTATAATGACAAAGCTTCTATAGGAAAGTATACCCATCGCTGGCTGTCTGAATATACCAAAACATTAGAGCTGGGACTCGATTAAAAAAGTTAATCTAATTAACCCATTCTGACCTGAGATCAGATTCATACGAGGTTTCCACTGGACACACACTGGTCTGATTAACCCATTCTGACCCGAGATCAGATAAAAAAAATGTCAGTCGATTTTTCAAATATTAGACCTACAAGCTCGTAGCGCGCCACTCGGTGGCGCACTACGAGCTTGTAGATCTGCTATTTTTCAATAGCTAAAGCATGACATGATGCTGACACCAAAAATGGGTTCCCGTTCAGAATGGGTTAATCAGAGGCTTGTAGTTAATTAATCTCGATTAATCGCATTTTAATCGCATATCATTATTTGACCCAAGAACTGTGAGAGAGAGCCATTTTTTTTAATGGATTTTGGTATACTAGTGAATCAATGAATAGTGAATACATAAGTTTAAGCAATAAACATTGTTTTTGTAGTAATAATAGGGGTAATAATAATATCTCAAAATTAATAATTTATATAGAGCTTTTCTGAGTACCCAAAAATGCTTTACAATTTTTCTGTAGTTAATTAATCGCAATTAATCGCAATTAGTCCCGGCCCTACAAAAAATACATTAAAATAAAAAGCCCATTATAATGTTGACATGTTAGTGCTCATAGCGGCTTTAACAGTTCCACTGTGAAACCGCACTATTTAATCAAATATCCTACAACAGGTCGATAAGAGGAAGCAATCTGATTGGTTGAAACGGTTTCTAGTCGTGGATCAAACCAGCACCGTTCACCACCCAATCAAAACAAAGAATTCAGCCGCTCTGTTCTCCCAGAGCGCTATAGCAAACTCGGTGGCTAGGCTAGCTAGTTTCTTGGGGACATTTGTGGTCGTAGTGACTACATCTGGGCGAAGAATGGTCCGTCGGCATGTTATGATCATCAGTACCAGCGGCCATTACAATGCGCTACACTAGGATCCGCCTCTATGAGGCGTTGTAGTCCAAACAACCCCCCCCCCCCCCCCCCCCCGTCCACTTGCAATTGGCTCAATTTCCCAGAAGCCCTAGCAGCCCACCAGACGATGACTTGATTTCCAGGTTTCGTCGTCATAACGCGACGGCTTCGTCATCAGGTCCCCGGATAAATCTGCTGTTTCTTTTTTTTTTAAACGCATCAAACAAATAGCGGGAAATGTCATATTACGTGCGGTGGAACCCTGGATTAAACAATTAGCGGCCGTCAAACTGTTTATTAACACTATTACTGAAAAAACACTCCATAGCAATGATTACTGACACAATACAGAGCTTTAACTGTCTAAGGAAATGCTTAGCACATGCTGCCCCCTAGCTTACATTCATGTCCTGCTTTCCCCTGCTCTCTCTCTCTCTCTATCTATCTGTCTCTCTCTCTCTCTCTCTCTCTCTCTCTCTCTCTCTCTCTCTCTCTCTCTCTCTCTCTCTCTCTCTCTCTCTGTCTCTCTGTCTTTCTCTCTCTCTCTCTCTCTGTCTCTCTCTCTCTCTGTCTCTGTCTCTCTGTCTTTCTCTCTCTCTCTCTCTGTCTCAGCTTCAGCTAATAATTCCCATGCCTGGCAGTCGCAGTCACGTAAGTCTCTATACGTTGTCACCAGTTTATTTTTTCTGTAAACAGTGTATTTCTGTCTGTGTGTTTTTTGTGTTTGTTTTATTGTTTGTGTGTGTGTGTGTGTGTGTGTGTGTGTGTGTGTGTGTGTGCGTGCATTTAGACTATACTTTGGAGTGCAACATGAAAGTCCCTCTCTGCAGTGTCACCCGGGTCACCATTAACATGTTGTAACACATCGTGGTAACGTTTTACAGTGCGTTTCGCCCCCTACTGGCCCCAGGACATCATTAACATGTTGTAACACATTGTGGTAATGTTTTACAGTGCGTTTTGCCCCCTACCGGCCCCAGGACATCATTAACATGTTGTGACACATCGTGGTAATGTTTTACAGTGCGTTTTGCCCCCTACCGGCCCCAGGACATCATTAACATGTCGTGACACATCGTGGTACTGTTTTACAGTGCGTTTCGCCCCCTACCGGCCCCAGGACATCATTAACATGTCGTGACACATCGTGGTAATGTTTTACAGTGCGTTTCGCCCCCTACCGGCCCCAGGACATCATTAACATGTCGTAACACACCATGGTAATGTTTTACAGTGCGTTTCGCCCCCTACCGGCCCCAGGACATCATTAACATGTCGTGACACATTGTGGTAATGTTTTACAGTGCGTTTCGCCCCCTACCGGCCCCAGGACATCATTAACATGTCGTGACACATCGTGGTAATGTTTTACAGTGCGTTTCGCCCCCTACCGGCCCCAGGACATCATTAACATGTCGTGACACATCGTGGTAATGTTTTACAGTGCGTTTCGCCCCCTACCGGCCCCAGGACATCATTAACATGTCGTGACACATCGTGGTAATGTTTTACAGTGCGTTTCGCCCCCTACCGGCCCCAGGACATCATTAACATGTCGTAACACACCATGGTAATGTTTTACAGTGCGTTTCGCCCCCTACCGGCCCCAGGACATCGCCCTGAAGCCGCTGCTCTTCGAGGTCCCGTCCATCACCATGGACTCGGTGTTCACGGGCCGAGACTGGCTCTTCCAGGAGGTGGACGCGCGGCTCAACAGCGCCGACGCCGGCACCAACCGCGGCGTGGTGCTGGTGGGGAACATCGGCTTCGGGAAGACCGCCATCGTCTCCCGCCTGGTGGCGCTGAGCTGTCACGGCACGCGCATGAGGCAGATCGCCTCCGACAGCCCGCAGGCCTCGCCCAAACGTACGTATGATCCCATTCTGACCTGAGATCAGATTCATACGAGGTTTCCACTGGACACACACTGGTCTGATTAACCCCATTCTGACCTGAGATCAGATTTCAAAAAATAGCAGACCTACAAGCTCGTAACGCGCCACTCGGTGGCGCGCTATGAGCTTGTAGATCTGCTATTTTTCAATAGCTAAAGCATAACATGATGCTATAACACCAAAATGGGTTCCCGTTCAGAATGGGTTAAAGATAGATAGATAGATAGATAGGTAGATAGGTAGGTAGGTAGGTAGGTAGGTAGGATAGGTAGGTAGTGACCAGATTTGACTGAGAAACTGCCATCGCGCAATTTCCAGCTTTTCACCAGTGGAGAAAAACTTTTATTTATTTATTTTTCTCCCAAAATGAGTTTATAGCACAGGCAGACTCTTCACATACTAGAGCATGTCTGAGATAAGTGTCAGAGCTGGAATCGACATGAACATATGAAATGAATGCTTAAACATGTAGCTACAGTAGGTGTAATGTTAGAGTCCACAGAAGTCATGTAAACATTAAATAAATGCTTAAACGTGTAGCTAGGTGTAATGTTAGAGTCCACAGAAGACATGTAAATATGAAATAAATGCTTAAACATGTAGCTAGGTGTAATGTTAGAGTCCACAGAAGACATGTAGATATGAAATAAATGCTTAAACATGTAGCTAGGTGTAATGTTAGAGTCCACAGAAGACATGTAAATATGAAAAAAATGCTTAAACATGTAGCTAGGTGTAATGTTAGTCCACAGAAGACATGTAAATATGAAATAAATGCTTAAACATGTATAGCTAGGTGTAATGTTAGAGACCACAGAAGACATGTAAATATGAAATAAATGCTTAAACATGTAGCTATAGGTGTAATGTTAGAGACCACAGAAGACATGTAAATATGAAATAAATGCTTAAACATGTAGCTAGGTGTAATGTTAGAGTCCACAGAAGACATGTAAATATGAAATAAATGCTTAAACATGTAGCTATAGGTGTAATGTTAGAGTCCAAAGAAGTGAACCTTTTCAAGCCTGTTTTCTCAACTCGCTGTTTCTCTGCAAGACATTACTCTATAAGCCATATCTCCAAAACTGGTGGGTCAAACTGAACAACCAATATGTCAATTTGAAGCTATGATTCCCTGCTTTCACATGACATGAAAAAAACGAAAATTCTAAACAATCCAACGGCAGTCTCTCAGTCAAATTTAGTCACTGATAGATAGATAGATAGATAGATAGATAGATAGATAGATAGATAGATAGATAGATAGATAGATAGATAGATAGATGTGTAGAAGTGGTCATAAAGGTCAACGGTGCGGCTATCTCTAATACAGACCCTTCTCTAGACTCTTCATCGACCAACACCAACAACATCTGGTGTATTAGCTGTCAGAGATGCACACACACACACACACACACACACACACACACACACACACACACACACACACACACACACAGACAGACATAGTAGCTAAGCTGGTGTGTGTTTGGCGTGTTGTCTCCAGATGGGGAGGGTCTTCCTCTCAGCCAGCCCCAGCCTCAGCACGGGACCCTGGGAGGGGGCAGCTGTCCCGGGACCCCCGAGATGAGGAGGAGACAGGAGGAAGCCATGAGGAGACTGGCCTCTCAGGTAACAACCGCACCGTACCGTACCGCATGCACCGTACCGCAAGCACGCACGCACGCATGCACCACACCGCACACACGCACGCATCACACCGCACGCATGCACGCACGCATGCACCACATGCACCGCACGCAACGCACGCACGCACACACCAGTGTTGTTTTGGCAGCAAATTTCTATTTTAGTTTAGTCATATAGTCTTTAAGCTGAAACTTCATTTAGTTTTAGTCACATTTTAATCACCTGGAATGTCTTATAGTGTTAGTCTAGTTTTAGTCGACTAAATGTCATAAGATTTTAGTCGACTAAATCTACAGGTGATTTAGTCGACTAAAATGTATTTTGGCGGGTCTTGATGCCGTCATAATGAGTGTTTTTACACTTGCTGAAAATAGCTGATCTACTATTGATCTAGATCAGCTATTTTCAGCATGCAACCAAGTGTAAAATGACTTATAGTGGATCTCTTGTCCACTAGTCCCTTCCTAACATTTTAGTCTAGTTTTTAGTTGTCGACGAAATTGTCAGTATATTTAGTCTTATAGTTTTAGTCATCGTAGCTTAGTTTTCATTTAGTTTCCAGTTGTTTTTGTCAGTGAAAAAAGGTAGTCGACGGACATTTTTCGTCTTAGTTTTAGTCGACGAAAACAACACTGACGCACACGCGCATGTCTGTCTGCCCGTCCTCCCTGCAGCCACGCATGCATTATGCAGACGTGCATTATGCAGACGTGTTTGAAGAAGAAAAAAGTGCTTTTCCAGAGAGCCTTTATGAAATATGTAAAAACCTGCAGGACACCAATCTCCCTCTGCCAAGAAATGAGATCTGTTTCATAACCCGTTCCGGGCGGGAACCCATTTTGGTGCTTTATGCATTATGTTATATGCTTTAGCTGTTGAAAAATAGCAGATCTACAACTTGTAGATCTGCTATTTCTGGAAAAAAAACCCTGTGAAATTGTCACGCAAAATCTTTTTAATTCTTTCTTTCTTTCGTCTTTTGCTTCTTGGGGTCTCTGGAAATACATATTTTCAGATGAGGGGGTCCTGTAGTAACCTGACTCTGCCAGATGGGGGCGGTATTGGGTAACCATGTTCCCCAACACAGCATCCATCTGGGATCTCTCAGGGAGTTGAGCTAACGCCGAACCGCTCCGTGGTTCGAACCAATCAGCGTGAGCTAAGGGCGGGATATGTGCGAAACCGGATGTGAAGCTATATAGACACGTCAATATGATTGGTTGGGTTTGCACGCCCACACGGTGATAGACAGACGGTCCCATCCAATCATCTACCAAGTATCTTGAAAAAAAGGAACAGCCACCGTCATCGAATTGCCTCCCGAGATCCCAGATCCCAATAAGCTGTGAAACAAACGTGTGTAGCAAGCTTCTTGGATCTGGCAGCGTCAGGTTAGTCCTGTAGGCCAAATACAGATAATTCTGAGAGAAACACTGTCAGGATTTAGAAAGACCTTTGTAGAATGGAGCTCTGCGGGTCTGAATGGGTTAACCCCCCCCCCCTCCCCTCTCACTGCCAAAGATATTAGATCTGCCTTAAACTCTGCATTAATAATTAAGTCTCTCTCCCGCCCCCTACAGGTGGTACCCTACCATTACTGCCAGGCGGACAACGCCTCTCTCTCTCTCTCTCTGTCTCTAATGTAAAGTGAATGTCTCTCTCCCGCCCCCTACAGGTGGTGGCCTATCATTACTGCCAGGCGGACAACGCCTCTCTCTCTCTCTCTCTGTCTCTAATGTAAAGTGAATGTCTCTCTCCCGCCCCCTACAGGTGGTACCCTATCATTACTGCCAGGCGGACAACGCCTCTCTCTCTCTCTCTCTGTCTCTAATGTAAAGTGAATGTCTCTCTCCCGCCCCCTACAGGTGGTGGCCTATCATTACTGCCAGGCGGACAACGCCTCTCTCTCTCTCTCTCTGTCTCTAATGTAAAGTGAATGTCTCTCTCCCGCCCCCTACAGGTGGTGGCCTATCATTACTGCCAGGCGGACAACGCCTCTCTCTCTCTCTCTCTGTCTCTAATGTAAAGTGAATGTCTCTCTCCCGCCCCCTACAGGTGGTGGCCTATCATTACTGCCAGGCGGATAACGCCTCTCTCTCTCTCTCTCTCTCTCTCTCTCTCTGTCTCTGATGTAAAGTGAATGTCTCTCTCCCGCCCCCTACAGGTGGTGGCCTACCATTACTGCCAGGCGGACAACGCCTCTCTCTCTCTCTCTCTCTCTGTCTCTGATGTAAAGTGAATGTCTCTCTCCCGCCCCCTACAGGTGGTGGCCTATCATTACTGCCAGGCGGACAACGCCTACACCTGCCTGGTCCCGGAGCTGGTGCACAACGTGGCGGCGCTGCTCTGTCGCTCGCCCCACCTGGCCTCGTACCGCGCCCTGCTGCTGCGCGAGCCGCAGCTCCAGAGCATGCTCAGCCTGCGCTCCTGTGTGCAGGACCCCCTGGCCTCCTTCAGGAGGGGCGTCCTGCAGCCCCTCGACGCCCTCTACAAAGGTCTGTCTGTCTGTCTGTCTGTCTGTCTGTCTGTCTGTCTGTCTGTCTGTCTGTCTGTCTGTCTGTCTGTCTGTCTGTCTGTCTGTCTGTCTGTCTGTCTGTTCTGTCTGTCTGTCTGTCTGTCTGTCTGTTCAGGAGGGGGGTCCTCCAGCCCCTCGACGCCCTCTACAAAGGTCTGTCTGTCTGTCTGTCTGTCTGTCTGTCTGTCTGTCTGTCTGTCTGTCTGTCTGTCTGTCTGTCTGTCTGTCTGTCTGTCTGTCTGTCTGTCTGTCTGTCTGTCTGTCTGTCTGTCTGTCTGTTCAGGAGGGGGGTCCTCCAGCCCCTCGACGCCCTCTACAAAGGTCTGTCTGTCTGTCTGTCTGTCTGTCTGTCTGTCTGTCTGTCTGTCTGTCTGTCTGTCTGTCTGTCTGTCTGTCTGTCTGTCTGTCTGTCTGTCTGTCTGTTCAGGAGGGGGGTCCTCCAGCCCCTCGACGCCCTCTACAAAGGTCTGTCTGTCTGTCTGTCTGTCTGTCTGTCTGTCTGTCTGTCTGTCTGTCTGTCTGTCTGTCTGTCTGTCTGTCTGTCTGTCTGTCTGTCTGTTCAGGAGGGGGGTCCTCCAGCCCCTCGACGCCCTCTACAAAGGTCTGTCTGTCTGTCTGTCTGTCTGTCTGTCTGTCTGTCTGTCTGTCTGTCTGTCTGTCTGTCTGTCTGTCTGTCTGTCTGTCTGTCTGTCTGTCTGTCTGTCTGTCTGTCTGTCTGTCTGTCTGTCTGTCTGTCTGTCTGTTCAGGAGGGGGGTCCTCCAGCCCCTCGACGCCCTCTACAAAGGTCTGTCTGTCTGTCTGTCTGTCTGTCTGTCTGTCTGTCTGTCTGTCTGTCTGCTGTGTTGTTTTTGGCAGCGCATTTCTATTTTAGTTTTAGTCACATTTTAGTCACCCGGAATGTTTTATTGTTAGTCTAGTTTTAGTCGACTAATCTCATAAGATTTTAGTCGACTAAATCTACAGGTGATTTAGTCGACTAAAATGTATTTTGGCGGGTCTTGATGCCGTCGTAATGACTGTTTTTTACACATGCTGAAAATAGCCGATCTACAAGCTCACAACGTGGATCTGCTATTTTCAGCATGCAACCGAGTGTAAAATGACTTATACTGGATCTCTTGTCCACTAGTCCCTTCCTAACATTTTAGTCTAGTTTTTATTTGTTGACTAAATTGTCAGTATATTTAGTCTTAGTTTTAGTCATCATAGATTAGTTTTCATTTAGTTTCCAATTAGTTTTTGTCAGTGTAAAAAGGTAGTTGACGAACATTTTTCATTTTAGTTTTAGTCGACGAAAACAACACTGTCTGTCTGTCTGTCTGTCTGTCTGTCTGTCTGTCTGTCTGTCTGTCTGTCTGTCTGTCTGTCTGTCTGTCTGTCTGTCTGTCTGTCTGTCTGTCTGTCTGTCTGTGTGATGTGTCTGCGTTTCAGAGGACCTGATCATGAGTATTGATCTGTGTGTTTCAGAGAGTAAGATCTTGTCAGAGGAGGACCTGATCATAAGTATTGATCTGTGTGTTTCAGAGAGTAAGATCTGGTCAGAGGAGGACCTGATCATAAGTATTGATCTGTGTGTTTCAGAGAGTAAGATCTCGTCGGAGGAGGACCTGATCATAAGTATTGATCTGTGTGTTTCAGAGAGTAAGATCTCGTCAGAGGAGGACCTGATCATATTGATCGACGGCCTCAACGAGGCAGAGTTCCACAAGCCAGACTACGGAGACACCATCGTGTCCTTCCTGTGCAAAACCATCAACAAGTTCCCTCCCTGGCTGAAGCTGGTGGTGACCGTCAGGACCACGCTACAGGTAAACCACACTAATAGGACCACACTAAACCACACTAAACCACACTAATAGGACCACACTACAGGTAAACCACACTAATAGGACCACACTAAACCACACTAAACCACACTAATAGGACCACACTACAGGTACACCACACTAATAGGACCACACTAAACCACACTAATAGGACCACGCTAAACCACACTAATAGGACCACATTACAGGTAAAACCACACTAATAGGACCACACTAAACCACACTAATAGGACCACACTAAACCACACTAAACCACACTAATATGACCACACTACAGGTAAAACCACACTAATAGGACCACACTACAAGACCTATCTGTCGATCCACCTTGTAACATCTGTGCCCAGAGGCACATTGTTTATATGCATTTTTTCGTTTGCTACGCACTATTTTCATGTATGTTATTATTTTCGTCTTCTCAACCATTCTGTCAAACTTCACAGTGCGTTAATCACGCATTAAAAAAATTAGTGCCGTTAAAAGGATTGTGAGTTAACTAGTTAATAATGCGTTAAAGGTGTAGTGAAATGAAAAATAAGTTTTTCACACTTTTAGACCATATCCGTGGTCATCCTATGGCCAAAACCTAACAATGGATGCCAAATGTGTTTTTATATCAAAAGGTCCATAAAAACGATTGCATTATTTATTTATTAAAACGAAAACGTGCTGCGTGATGATCGATAAAAGCCAATAACAATGAAGCTCACCCGTTTAATTCCCCATATTTGCGCGTCCGTCCATCACAGCTGCTACTGATTACAGAATACTCAGTTTTTATTTCCATTCCAGATAACATCCAGACAGTGTATTACTCGCTTTCAACTCAATCATCACGCTAAAATATGTATCTGAAAACATTATAGGGTAGAAATAAGCCACATAACAGTAAACTGGTACAGCTGGCGACCATCTGATTTGTAAACAAACACACACCACGCTGTTGCGCATAGCATTAGCCACCGTCCCTAGCTACCGTCCCATCGCCTGAAGGGATGCGACACTCTGATTGGTTCAGAAACTTCAGACCGGTGTTTCATGTAGAAACACCATTTTCATGTTGTTCACCATTTCCGTTTCACTGCACCTTTAACTTTGACAGCCCTAATTAAGAGACTTTCTTGTTTGGATTTCGATCGAGGACGGACTTTTTCGTAACGGTGTAAAGGGTGGTAAGAGGAGACTTATCACTACACGACATTGGGCGGGTTCCATTTTGGATTTCCTTTTGGACATTTAAGTTTATCTTTGGACAGTGCCAGGACACCTGAACCTCACACCCAGGGCCGGGTCTATCATATGGGCACTTTGGGCTCGTGCCCAGGGGCCCTTGGGCACCAGGGGCCCCTAAAAAAAAGAAAAGAAAAAGGGTTTTTTTTTGGGGGTTTTTTTCACAGAAAATGTCCCTGCTAATCCGAATGAAATAAATGTCTAAAAAGATTAGTGTTTTATTGTTGCATTTGTTGGTGAGAAGGGCAGCTGAGAAGTGCAAATTGTGTGTGTAAAGCAGCAACAATGAGCTAGATTGGCTGTCACTCTGGGGGGGGGGGGGGGGGGGGGGGGGGGGTAGGCGACCGGAAATAGGCCAATATAACGGCATAAAACCGCCCCAAAACGGCTCCAAAAAACAGCAAAAATGTTGCGCACGGGTGAAGGGGGGGGGGCCTTCGAGCTTCAGTGCCCAGGGGCCCTCAGAGGTGTTAATCCGGCCCTGCTCACACCCATCCCTTTTTGAGGCGGTTTATTTTATTTTGATTATAAATGATTATGATTATTATTAAGTGACTATTGTTGTTGTTGAAAACTTTATTTTGTTTTGAGTTTATTAAATCACAGTTTAAGCTTATTTTCTGATTCCGGTAGTGATTTTTTTATTCTGAACTGAACCCACCACCTCCCTCATTTTGCTATAATTGGTTTATTTAATTGTCATTATTGTAATCGTTATAACATACCTACCTACCTAACTACCAGTGTTGTTTTCGTCGACTAAAACTGAGACGAAAAATGTTCGTCGACTACCTATTTCCACTGAAGAAAACTAAATGGAAACTAAATTAAAACTATGCTATGGTGACTAAAACTAAGACTAATATACTGACAATTTCGTCGACAAATAAAAACTAGACTAAAATGTTAAGAAGGGACTATAGTGGACACGAGATCCAGTATAAGTCATTTTACACTTGGTTGCATGCTGAAAATAGCAGATCTACAAGCGCGACGCGTTGTGAGCTTGTAGATCGGCTATTTTCAGCAAGTGTAAAAACACTCATTACGACGGCATCAAGGCCCACCAAAACACATTTTAGTCGACTAAATCACCCGTAGATTTAGTCGACTAAAATTGCATTGCTGGACTAACACTAAGACATTCCAGGTGACTAAAATGTGACTTCAAGAGACTTTGACTAAAAACTAAAATAGAAATGTCCTGCCAAAAACCACAACACTGCTACCTATACCTACCTACCTACCTACCTACTAGAGTTCTCAAACTCAAAACTAGGGCCGGGCCGGGCCTAAAATGTATGCTAATCTCAGTAGGGCCGGGCCGGGCCTGGGGCTCCATGAAAAAAAATATATATATATATTGAATTTGTTTAGAATAATAAAAATAATAGTTCTGTTCTGTCTGTTTGTGTATTTATCTATTATGAAGATGGTGCTGACTGGCGTTTCACTTTTACTCTGTGTAGAGTTCTCAAATTCTGCACAAACCCGACCAGGCCCGACCCGACATTTAGGGCCGGGTCGGGCCTAAAATCTATGCTAATTAGTCGGGCCGGGACTAGGGCCTGATCAGTTAGGGCCCAGTTAGGGCCGGGCCTTCATTTTCGGGCCTGATGAGAACTCTACTACCTACCTACCTTGTGGCTCCTCCCCCAGGAGATCACCAATCAGCTGCCGTTCCACCGCATCATGCTGGACGTGCTGGAGGAGAACGAGGCCATCGACGCAGACCTCCAGGGCTACATCCTCCACCGCATCCACAGCAGCGCCGAGATCCAGAACAACATCAGCCTCAACGGCAAGATGGACAACAGCACCTTCATGAAGCTCAGCGCTCACCTGAAGGCCCTCAGCCAGGGCTCCTACCTCTACCTGAAGCTCACCTTCGACCTCATCGAGAAGGGATACCTGGTGCTGAAGAGCTCCAGCTACAAGGTGGGTTAGAGAGACATTCACTTTACAGAGGGAGAGGGAGAGAGGGAGGGAGAGAGACATTCACTTTAACAGAGAGAGAGGAGAGAGGAGGGAGGGAGGGAGGGAGGGAGGGAGAGGGAGGGAGGGGGAGGGAGAGAGGGAGAGAGAGGGGGAGGGAGGGAGGGAGGAGAGGGAGAGGGGGAGGGGGAGGGGGAGGGGGGAGGGGGGAGGGGGAGAGGGAGGAGAGAGAGGGAGGGAGGGATAGAGAGGAGAGGGAGAGGAGAGAGGAGAGGGAGAGGGAGAGGGAGAGGGAGAGGGAGAGGGAGAGGGAGAGGGAGAGGGAGAGGGAGAGGGAGAGGGAGAGGGAGGGAGAGGGAGAGAGAGGGAGGGAGGGAGGGACCTGGTGCTGAAGAGAGCTCCAGCTACAAGGTAGAGAGACATTCACTTTACATTACGTTAGAGAGAGAGGGAGAGAGGGAGAGAGAGAGAGAGAGAGAGAGCGTCCGTCCGTTATCAGCTAATCTCCGCCACCGTTGGCCCGATCAATGCCAAACTTCGCACACACACTCCCTGGATGCCAACGACGAACCTCTGCTCCAAATATTCCTCAACGGCCGGTTATAGCGCCACCATGAGGCCGATTTAGGCAAAACACTTCTCCATAGTCCATAGTCATGTGATCAACACGGAGCGTTGATCAGCCAATCTTATAGCCTGATTGGCTAAGATTGGCTTCCAAAGCTCACATGATTGGTCCGTTTAGAAAAGAATGCCACAAATCACAAACACGGTGTGCAATTTCCGTGAAATTATACACGCACATTTCCACTAGGCCGAGGACGACATGCCACAATCTTTCCCCCCCAAATCAGCCTCACGGTGGCGCTATAACAGGCCAATTCATGTTTTTAGCTATAACTGCATCGATCTGTATACAACGTATGTATGTGCACTCCAATTTACAATTTACAATTTAGGCATTTAGCAGACGCTCTTAATCCAGAGCGACTTACATTTAAGCAAGAACAAAAGCATGGGAATACATCACATAAAAGCATTTATCAATATCATGAAACATGCGTAAGCTAAGAAAGTAACAGTGGAATATCTATATAATGAAACTGGAAGCCGGTTATAGCGCCACCATGAGGCCGATTTCTGTAAAACACATTGCTTTGCTTCTATGGCCCAACAGCCTGGAATAAACTCCCATTCGAGCTCAGACACGCACCCTCTGTAGACATTTTTAAATCTCAACTCAAGACCCACCTCTTCACTCTTGCTTTTAGTTGAGTTTTACTATGCACGTTCCTACCCTGCCCTGACTGATTTGCTGCATGTGGTGTTTTTAATTGTTTTTAATTTATTTTATGTTCTTATATTAAATGTTGTTCTTTGCCATTGTTCTATCATTTTAACTACTTGTTTTATTGTATTCTATTTTTGTGTCCTGCCCTGTGAAGCACTTTGAGCTGCATTTATGTATGAAAGGTGCTATACAAATAAAGTTTATTATTATTATTATTATTATTATTATTATGTTAGTCGCACAGATTTCGTCCAAATCTCACGCGAATCGGTCCACATGATCTCTGTAGTCATGTGATCAAGACGAGTCTGTTGGATTTCTCAGATCCTACACTGATTGGCTTACACACTATCTCTATAGTCATGTGATATATCATTTTCCATCCTAATTGGCTAACATTGGCTTTCAACGTTTGCAGGATTGGCCCGTTTTGAACAAAAAGCCTCAAATCATCCAATCGCCATCCAAGGCAAGAAGAAATGGCACCCTTTTTCACATTGGCCTATTATAGCGCCACCAGGAGGACACAGCCTGACCTGCCCTGGTGAAGACCTGTCCTATTATAGCGCCACCAGGAGGCCACAGCCTGACCTGCCCTGGTGGAGACCTGTCCTATTATAGCGCCACCAGGAGGCCACAACCTGACCTGCCCTGGTGGAGACCTGTCCTATTATAGCGCCACCAGGAGGCCACAACCTGACCTGCCCTGGTGGAGACCTGTCCTATTATAGCGCCACCAGGAGGCCACAACCTGACCTGCCCTGGTGGAGACCTGTCCTATTATAGCGCCACCAGGAGGCCACAACCTGACCTGCCCTGGTGGAGACCTGTCCTATTATAGCGCCACCAGGAGGCCACAACCTGACCTGCCCTGGTGGAGACCTGTCCTATTATAGCGCCACCAGGAGGCCACAACCTGACCTGCCCTGGTGGAGACCTGTCCTATTATAGCGCCACCAGGAGGCCACAACCTGACCTGCCCTGGTGGAGACCTGTCCTGTTATAGCGCCACCAGGAGGCCACAACCTGACCTGCCCTGGTGGAGACCTGTCCTATTATAGCGCCACCAGGAGGCCACAACCTGACCTGCCCTGGTGGAGACCTGTGCCGATGGGCACTTTATCTAGTTATCTGTGTTAGTGGTCAGGTGGTTCCCGTTGACCTATCAGAAGGGTTCTAACATGAATTAGCCAGGTGGTGCCAGAGAACCTGGCGGAGGTTTAAAATCAGACCAGTGTGTGTCCAGTGGAAACCTCGTATGAATCTGATCTCAGCTCAGAATGGGTTATAATCAGACCATAGTGTGTTGTCCAGTGGAATATGAATCTGATCTCAGGTCAGAATGGGTGTAACAGTGTGTCTCTGTCTCCCCCCGGTGGCCAGGTGGTGCCAGTGAACCTGGCCGAGGTGTACCTGCTCCAGTGCAACATGCGCTTCCCGACGCAGTCGTCGTTCGAGCGCGCTCTGCCGCTGCTCAACGTGGCCGTGGCGTCGCTGCATCCGCTGACCGACGAGCAGATCTACCAGACCATCAACTCTGGCTCGCTGCAGGTAACGCGCTATACAGATCTACTATCCTATACCATCAGACATCAGGTTCTAAAAAAAATGTCACAGTCGTTCTTCGATAAAAAAAAAAATAGCAGATCTACAAGCTCGTAGCGCGCCACCGAGTGGCGCGCTACGAGCTTGTAGGTCTGCTATTTTTCAATAGCTATAAAGCATAGCATGATGCTATAACACCAAAATGGGTTCCCGTTCAGAATGGGTTAACGCGCTATACAGATCTACCAGACCATCAACTCTGGGTCGCTGCAGGTAATGCTACCATGTTAACGCGCTATACAGATCTACTATCCTCCATGTGTGATGGATCGTCGTGATCGTTATCGCGAACATGGAGCCCCTCACTGTATCTTTTTGTTTCTTTCGATCGCCTTCATCTCCCAATTCCTCGCTCCGAGAGACGGAATTTCTGGTCAAAACTACGTTTATTCGACGGTCCATATGACACGTGTAGCGATGGTCGTGGTCAACAGATTTACAGTAGAGTCACAAATTACACTTTACTTCAAAAATCAGAGCACAAGAAAGAAAACAAATTAAAATTTACAAAAACTTATTTTTTTCATGTCACAATCCCTTCAATAAAGTGTTGTGGATTGTGACATTAAAAAAAAGGTTTTGGAATTGTTCTTGTTTTTTTTAGGTTTTCTAATCTCAATTGCACCCAAAAAAACATGAACTTTTAACATTCAGTAGATTTTCTGTGATTTGGGGTTTTCTGGCTCAAACAGGTGCTCTGATTTGCCGTATATGTCAATGGGATTTGCCAGCAGATGTCACTGTTTCACTGTGTTGCCTGTTTTCATTGAAGCTCAAAAGGCCCAAAAAAACCCCAAAGAAAACTTCAGACCACAGAAAATCCACTGAGTGTTCAAAGTTCAGGTTTTTTGGGTGTAATTGAGGTCATAAAACCTAAAAGAAAAATAAATGAAAATACTAATACAGTGTACTTATGGGTGTTCCAGGGTACTCTGGACTGGGAGGACTTCTCCCAGCGCCTGGACAACCTCTCGGTGTTCCTGGTGAAGCGGAGAGACGGGACCAGGATGTTCGTCCATCCGTCCTTCAGGGAGTGGCTGATCTGGAGGGAGGAGGGCGAGAAGACCAAGTTCCTCTGTGACCCCAGGTCAGAGGTCAATGCATACTCTGTGACCCCCCAGGTCAAAGGTCAATCAGTGTTGTCTTTGGCAGCAAATTTCTATTTTAGTTTTTTAGTCTTTTGTCTTTTTTAATAGTTTTCATGTAGTTTTAGTCACATTTTAGTCACCTGGAATGTTTTATTGTTAGTCTAGTTTTAGTCGACTAAATGTCATGAGATTTTAGTCGGCTAAATCTACAGGTGATTTAGTCGACTAAAATGTATTGTTGGCGGGCCTTGATGTCGTCGTAATGAGTGTTTTTACACTTGCTGAAAATAGCAGATCTACAAGCTCTACGAGCAGATCTACGAGCTTGTAGATCTGCTATTTTCAGCATGCAACCAAGTGTAAAATGACTTATACTGGATCTCTTGTCCACTAGTACCTTCCTAACATTTTAGTCTAGTTTTTATTTGTTGACGAAATTGTCAGTATATTTAGTCTTAGTTTTAGTCATCGTAGCATAGTTTTAATTTAGTTTATATTTAGTTTTCTTCAGTGAAAAAAGGTAGTCGACGGACATTTTTCGTCTTAGTTTTAGTCGACGAAAACAACACTATTCTCAACCCGTTTATAATTTCAATGCATACATCTATCTCTCGGTAATGTAATATAAAGTGAATCTCTCTCTCTCTCTCTCTCTCTCTCTCTCTCTCTCTCTCTCTCTCTCTCTCTCTCTCTCTCTCTCTCTCTCTCTCTGTAGTGTAATGTAAAGTGAATGTCTCTCTCTATCTCTCTCTCTCTCTCTCTCTCTCTCTCTCTCTCTCTCTCTCTCTCTGTAGTTTAATGTAAAGTGAATGTCTCTCTCTCTCTCTCTCTCTCTCTCTCTCTCTCTCTCTCTCTCTCTCTCTCTCTCTCTCTCTCTCTCTCTCTCTCTCTCTCTCTCTCTCTCTGTAGTTTAATGTAAAGTGAATGTCTCTCTCTCTCTCTCTCTCTCTCTCTCTCTCTCTCTCTCTCTCTCTCTCTCTGTAGTTTAATGTAAAGTGAATGTCTCTCTCTCTCTCTCTCTCTCTCTCTCTCTCTCTCTCTCTCTCTCTCTCTCTCTCTCTCTCTCTCTCTCTCTCTCTCTCTCTCTCTCTCTCTCTCTCTCTCTCTCTCTCTCTCTCTCTCTCTCTCTCTGTAGTGTAATGTAAAGTGAATGTCTCTCTCCCCAGGAGCGGCCACACCCTGCTGGCGTTCTGGTTTTCCCGGCAGGACAACAAGCTGAACCGACAGCAGACAATCGAGCTGGGTCACCACATCCTGAAGGCCCACATCTTTAAGGTAGAGAGACATCCACTTTACATTACATTACAGAGAGAGAGAGAGAGAGAGAGACACTGGGTCACCACATCCTGAAGGCCCACATCTTTAAGGTAGAGAGACATCCACTTTACATTACATTACAGAGAGAGAGAGAGAGAGAGACACTGGGTCACCACATCCTGAAGGCCCACATCTTTAAGGTAGAGAGACATCCACTTTACATTACATTACAGAGAGAGAGAGAGAGAGAGACACTGGGCCACCACATCCTGAAGGCCCACATCTTTAAGGTAGAGAGACATCCACTTTACATTACATTACAGAGAGAGAGAGAGAGAGAGAGAGACACTGGGTCACCACATCCTGAAGGCTCACATCTTTAAGGTAGAGAGACATCCACTTTACATTACATTACAGAGAGAGAGAGAGACACTGGGTCACCACATCCTGAAGGCCCACATCTTTAAGGTAGAGAGACATCCACTTTACATTACATTACAGAGAGAGAGAGAGAGAGAGAGAGACACTGGGTCACCACATCCTGAAGGCCCACATCTTTAAGGTAGAGAGACATCCACTTTACATTACATTACAGAGAGAGAGAGAGAGAGAGAGACACTGGGTCACCACATCCTGAAGGCTCACATCTTTAAGGTAGAGAGACATCCACTTTACATTACATTACAGAGAGAGAGAGAGAGAGAGAGAGACACTGGGTCACCACATCCTGAAGGCTCACATCTTTAAGGTAGAGAGACATCCACTTTACATTACATTACAGAGAGAGAGAGAGAGAGAGAGAGAGAGAGAGACACCACATCCTGAAGGCTCACATCTTCAAGGTGCACGCGCGCACACACACACACACACACACACACACACACACACACACACACACACACACACACACACACACACACACACACACACACACTCACACACACACACACACACACACACACACACACACACACTCACACACACACACACACACACACACACACTCACACACACACACACTCACACACACAGACTATGTGAAGGAGCTCATCTTTGGTCTCCTCTCCTCCAGGGTCTCAGTAAGAAGGTGGGCGTGTCCTCGTCCGTCCTGCAGGGTCTCTGGGTGTCCTACAGCACAGAGGGGCTTTCCACCGCGCTGTCCTCCCTCAGGAACCTCTACACGCCCAATATTAAGGTACGCCGCTGCTCTGTGCCGCTGCTGCTCTGTGGTGCTGGTGCTCTGTGGTGCTGGTGCTCTGTGACGCTGGTGCTCTGTGGTGCTGGTGCTCTGTGGTGCTGGTGCTCTGTGGTGCTGGTGCTCTGTGAGAAAACAGGGCGGCGGTGGCTCAGGGGTAGAGTGGCCGGTCCTGTAACTTCCCCAGAGTTGGTGTCGAAGTGCAAGACTCTGAACCAACCAAATTGCTCCTGATGGGCAGGTTGGTTTCCTCCATATGAATGGGTGAATGTAATGCACCATCTCTGTAAAGGTGAATGAACGGGTGAATGTACCATCTATGTAAAGTGCCTTGGGTAAAGGCGCTAAATAAATGCACCATTTACAAAAAGGATAAACATTATTGAGGATGTCCACCATGTTTTAGTTTTCATTTTGAACTGGGATATAAAATAACCATAAAAAACGAATACAGATAGCCTACTGTACGTCTGGCTGACGTAACACACCGGCTTCACGGATTGGCCAGAGGCGTCACGTGACATTTATACCGTTGGTAGTGATATATGTGGCAGGTGTGGCGACAGAACTGCATTGTGGGACAGAGAGACAGAGAGACAGAACTGCATTGTGGGACAGAGAGAGACAGAACTGCATTGTGGGACAGAGAGAGACAGAACTGCATTGTGGGACAGAGAGAGACAGAACTGCATTTTGAGACAGAGAGACAAAGAACTGCATTGTGGGACAGAGAATCAAGGACATTGTGACGTTAGAATGATCCGCTGGACCGTCCATCTGAAAGGAGGAGCACAGAGATGTCTCCATGCAGCTGTGGTGCTGCAGGACAAGCTGTACTGCTTTGGAGGAGACAGTGATCACATTGATGTTCACGTCTTCAACACAGTGTCTTTATGCTGGAGGAAGCTGACCCCAGTGAACTCTGGAAGAGGAGGAGGAGGACGCCCCCTAGAGGTTCCATCCAGGCGCTTCGGCCACACAGCTGTGTTGATAGAAGATGCAGTCTACATCTGGGGAGGCTGCTGGGGGGGTGGGAGTTCTACAATGAGCTTTATGCATTTGATGTTGACGCCCACAGACGGTCCAAACCCAGGGTTTCTGGCACTGTTCCAGAGGAGAGGTACTGGCACTCAGCCTGTGTGTTGGAAAATGTCATGTTTACCCATGGAGGAGAAACCAAGCTGAATAGATCCACTAATGACATGTACAAGTTGGACACCAGCACAATGGTCTGGGCTTTAATTAACACCAGCTGAACTCCACCGCTTGCTACATATCGTCACTCTGCTACTATCATCGGGACACAGATGTTTGTATTTGGGGGCTACATGAGGGGTCAGCACTACAACACCATCAGAGTATTTGACACAGAGACAGACCTATGGCTGAGCACACCTTCTGCACAGCCTCTTCCAGAAGGACGCGGTTTTCATTCAGCATTTACCTACAATGGAGAGCTGTACATATTTGGTGGTTCCAACTATAAGCGGACCCTCAATGATGTGTGGAAATTCCGTCCAGAGACCTTCTCCTGGAAGAAGGTTGAGCCCAAGGGGAAAGGACCGGATCCAATTTACTATATGTGCTGTTGCATGGTGGGAGATCGTATCATCCTCTTTGGAGGACGCAACACACCCAAAGACCTGTACATTAGACGTTAGACTTGAGTCCTAGTCTTAAGACGCTGTGCAAGCTAGCAGTTACTGAGCATGGTCTGGACCAATCAGAACTCCCACACAACATCAGGTGGGAACTGGCGGCGGCCATGATGACAACCAACAATAATTAAAAACCCACGACAATGACGACGCCGACATGATAAAGGAGTGCCTACAATAAAGAAGGAAATGTAAATAATAAAAATCACACCCGTGTGAAGTGAGGGGCGCTGAAGACAAACAGTAAACCTATGTGTAGGAGCGGCTCAAAAATCTGACATTTTTATAAAACAGAAAAAATAAATTTGCCTTTGTGACGTGAGCACCCACTATCACTCACAACTGCCCCTCCCTACCTACCCTACACCCACTATCACTCACAACTGCCCCTCCCTACCTACCCTACACCCACTATCACTCACAACTGCCCCTCCCTACCTACCCTACACCCACTATCACTCACAACTGCCCCTCCCTACCTACCCTACACCCACTATCACTCACAACTGCCCCTCCCTACCTACCCTACACCCACTATCACTCACAACTGCCCCTCCCTACCTACCCTATACCCACTATCACTCACAACTGCCCCTCCCTACCTACCTACCCTACGTAGACACACAATTTTTATATATATATATATATATAATATATATTGTTACTGCTGCTGAATTAGTTACATGTTCGCTAGAAACAGACTGTATCATATTATGAGTGACTGACTGTCGCAAACGATACAGAGACACCTCCCTGACAATAACGCAGAGACAGCTTGTTTATATTTGGACCACAACGCTTATATGAAACAATTTTAAGATGAGCCAATGTTATGTTGTTCTCCGTGGAGAAATTACTTCCGTGAACCAGGCAGAACCAGGGGATGAGCGAGTGACGTCAGGACTTTAGAACCAGGGGATGAGCGAGTGACGTCAGGACTTTAGAACCAGGGGATGAGCGAGTGACGTCATGACTTTAGAACCAGGGGATGAGCGAGTGACGTCAGGACTTTAGAACCAGGGGTTGAGCGAGTGACGTCAGGACTTTAGAACCAGGGGATGAGCGAGTGACGTCAGGACTTTAGAACCAGGGGATGAGCGAGTGACGTCAGGACTTTAGAACCAGGGGATGAGCGAGTGACGTCAGGACTTTAGAACCAGGGGATGAGCGAGTGACGTCAGGACTTTAGAACCAGGGGATGAGCGAGTGACGTCATGACTTTAGAACCAGGGGATGAGCGAGTGACGTCAGGACTTTAGAACCAGGGGTTGAGCGAGTGACGTCAGGACTTTAGAACCAGGGGATGAGCGAGTGACGTCAGGACTTTAGAACCAGGGGATGAGTGAGTGACGTCAGGACTTTAGAACCAGGGGATGAGCGAGTGACGTCAGGACTTTAGAACCAGGGGAGGAGCGAGTGACGTCAGGACTTTAGAACCAGGGGATGAGCGAGTGACGTCAGGACTTTAGAACCAGGGGATGAGCGAGTGACGTCAGGACTTTAGAACCAGGGGATGAGCGAGTGACGTCAGGACTTTAGAACCAGGGGATGAGCGAGTGACGTCAGGACTTTAGAACCAGGGGAGGAGCGAGTGACGTCAGGACTTTAGAACCAGGGGATGAGGGAGTGACGTCAGGACTTCGGTGCCCTATTGGGGCATGTCATGTGATCTACTGGTAGATCACAATCTAACTTTTGAGCATCCCTTTTTTAGACCAATGACATCAGCAGCTCCTTCGGCTTCCATGATTGGCCGACGCAACAAGCCGGCTTCACGGATTGGCCGTCGGCTTCACGTGACGTTTGTACCTCTGTAGCGATATAAGAGGTGGCGTGTGGTGAAAGAACTGCATTGTGGGACAGAGAGACAGAACTGCATTGTGGGACAGAGAGACAGAACTGCATTGTGGGACAGAGAGAGACAGAACTGCATTGTGGGACAGAGAGAGACAGAACTGCATTGTGGGACAGAGAGAGACAGAACTGCATTGTGGGACAGAGAGAGAGACAGAACTGCATTGTGAGACAGAGAGAGACAGAACTGCATTGTGGGACAGAGAGACAGAACTGCATTGTGGGACAGAGAGACAGAACTGCATTGTGGGACAGAGAGAGACATAACTGCATTGTGGGACAGAGAGACAGAACTGCATTGTGGGACAGAGAGACAGAACTGCATTGTGGGACAGAGAGAGACAGAACTGCATTGTGGGACAGAGAGACAGAACTGCATTGTGGGACAGAGAGAGACAAAGAACTGCATTGTGGGACAGAGAATCAAGGACATTGTGACGTTAGAATGATCCGCTGGACCGTCCATCTGAAAGGAGGAGCAGAGAGATGTCTCCATGCAGCTGTGGTGCTGCAGGACAAGCTGTACTGCTTTGGAGGAGACATTGATCACATTGATGTTCACGTCTTCAACACAGTGTCTTTATGCTGGAGGAAGCTGACCCCAGTGAACTCTGGAAGAGGAGGAGGAGGACGCCCCCTAGAGGTTCCATCCATGCGCTTCGGCAACACAGCTGTGTTGATAGAAGATGCAGTCTACATCTGGGGAGGCTGCTGGGAAGTGGAGGAGTACTGCAATGTGCTTTATGCATTTGATGTTGACGCCCACAGATGGTTCCAACCCAGGGTTTCTGGGACTGTTCCAGAGGAGAGGTACCACCACTCAGCCTGTGTGTTGGAGAAGGTCATGTTTATCCATGGAGGATACACCAAGCTGACTAGATCCACTAATGACATGTACAAGTTGGACACCAGCACAATGGTCTGGACTTTAATTAACACCAGAGGAACTCCACCTCCTGCTTCATGGTGTCACTCTGCTACCATCATCGGGACAAAGATGTTTGTATTTGGGGGCTGTATGGGGGGTCGCTACTACAACACCATCAGAGTGTTTGACACAGAGACCGACCTCTGGCTGAGCACACCTTCTGCACAGCCTCTTCCAGAAGGACGCTGGGATCATTCAGCCTTTACCTACAATGGAGAGCTGTACATATTTGGTGGCAGGAACTATAAGCCCCTCAAAGATGTGTGGAAATTCCGTCCAGAGACCTTCTCCTGGAAGAAAGTTGAGCCCAAGGGGAAAGGACCAGGTCCATTGAACAGTATGAGCTGTTGCATGGTGGGAGATCGTATCATCCTCTTTGGAGGACACGACACACCCAAAGACCTGTACATGTTAGACTTGAGTCCTAGTCTTAAGACGCTGTGCAAGCTAGCAGTTACTGAGCATGGTCTGGACCAATCAGAACTCCCACACAACATCAGGTGGGAACTGGCGGCGGCCATGATGACAACCAACAATAACAACCCACGACAATGACGACGCCGACATGATAAAGGCGTGCCTGCGATAAAGAAGGAAATGTAAATAATAAAAATCACACCCGTGTGAAGTGAGGGGCGCTAAAGACAAACATTAAACCTATGTATAGGAGGGGCTCAAAGATCGGACATTTTCATAAAACGGAAAAAATAAATTTGCCTTTGTGACGTGAGCACCCACTATCACTCACAACTGCCCCTCCCTACCTACCCTACACCCACTATCACTCACAACTGCCCTTCCCTAGCTACCCTACGTCAACCCTCTAAAAAAAAAAGATCCACCCTCACCCTCAGATCTGAAAATATATTCCTACTCGAGGGGTACTTGAGGGAGTTCCTCGGAGTCCCCCAGCAAATGGACCCTTATGGGTCTGTAACTCTGTACATCTTTACAATCTCAGAGGTAAATTAACAGTGGTTTTACAATATAAATTGGGGTAACAGAGATAGAAATTCCATTAAATCTGGGGTCCGTAGCATAATGCGTGTGAAACTGGGGGGGGGGGGGGGGGGGGGGTCCATGAAATCAATGTTTCGGAATCACTGCTAGAGCCGTAAAAATCCTCCCTTATCGGGGTCACTGGCATAATGTTTACAAATGGGGGGTCCTTATCGGGGTCACTGGCATAATGTTTACAAATGGGGGTCCGTGGCCTAATAAATGTTGATTTGGGGGTCCTTGACGCGAACAAGTTTGGGAACCAACTGATGTACACCATGGCCTTCCTTCTGCAGCGCGACGCGTTGAGAGCTTGTAGATCAGATATTTTCGGGGCGCAACCCAGCACTCTGTAGCTAGTGGAGATGCGGGGGTGTAACGACATGGATTCATAAACACAATTAGTTCAACGCAAAATGCTGCATTCAAGTTCAGGAGACTTTGGAACGCAATTCTCCTGAACGCTGCCTTCATGGAAAGGAGAGGAGGGGCATTTTGCATTTCTTTCACCGTGTAGTAAACGCTGCATTCATTCGTTGGTCTGGAGAGGGCAGTTGTTTTACAGACGGGTAAAAGGGCAGTTGTTTTACAGACGGGTAAAAGGGCAGTTGTTTTACAGACGGGTAAAAGGGCAGTTGTTTTACAGACGGGTAAAAGGGCAGTTGTTTTACAGACGGGTAAAAGGGCAGTTGTTTTACAGACGGGTAAAAGGGCAGTTGTTTTACAGACGGGTAAAAGGGCAGTTGTTTTACAGACGGGTAAAAGGGCAGTTGTTTTACAGACGGGTAAAAGGGCAGTTGTTTTGAAGACGGGTAAAAGGGCAGTTGTTTTACAGACGGGTAAAAGGGCAGTTGTTTTACAGGCGGGTAAAAGGGCAGTTGTTTTACAGACGGGTAAAAGGGGCAGTTGTTTTACAGACGGGTAAAAGGGCAGTTGTTTTACAGACGGGTAAAAGGGCAGTTGTTTTACAGGCGGGTAAAAGGGCAGTTGTTTTACAGACGGGTAAAAGGGCAGTTGTTTTACAGACGGGTAAAAGGGCAGTTGTTTTACAGACGGGTAAAAGGGCAGTTGTTTTACAGACGGGTAAAAGGGCAGTTGTTTTACAGACGGGTAAAAGGGCAGTTGTTTTACAGGCGGGTAAAAGGGCAGTTGTTTTACAGGCGGGTAAAAGGGCAGTTGTTTTACAGACGGGTAAAAGGGCAGTTGTTTTACAGGCGGGTAAAAGGGCAGTTGTTTTACAGACGGGTAAAAGGGCAGTTGTTTTACAGGCGGGTAAAAGGGCAGTTGTTTTACAGGCGGGTAAAAGGGCAGTTGTTTTACAGGCGGGTAAAAGGGCAGTTGTTTTACAGACGGGTAAAAGGGCAGTTGTTTTACAGACGGGTAAAAGGGCAGTTGTTTTACAGGCGGGTAAAAGGGCAGTTGTTTTACAGACGGGTAAAAGGGCAGTTGTTTTACAGACGGGTAAAAGGGGCAGTTGTTTTACAGACGGGTAAAAGGGCAGTTGTTTTACAGACGGGTAAAAGGGCAGTTGTTTTACAGGCGGGTAAAAGGGCAGTTGTTTTACAGACGGGTAAAAGGGCAGTTGTTTTACAGACGGGTAAAAGGGCAGTTGTTTTACAGACGGGTAAAAGGGCAGTTGTTTTACAGACGGGTAAAAGGGCAGTTGTTTTACAGACAGGTAAAAGGGCAGTTGTTTTACAGGCGGGTAAAAGGGCAGTTGTTTTACAGGCGGGTAAAAGGGCAGTTGTTTTACAGACGGGTAAAAGGGCAGTTGTTTTACAGGCGGGTAAAAGGGCAGTTGTTTTACAGACGGGTAAAAGGGCAGTTGTTTTACAGGCGGGTAAAAGGGCAGTTGTTTTACAGACGGGTAAAAGGGCAGTTGTTTTACAGGCGGGTAAAAGGGCAGTTGTTTTACAGACGGGTAAAAGGGCAGTTGTTTTACAGGCGGGTAAAAGGGCAGTTGTTTTACAGACGGGTAAAAGGGCAGTTGTTTTACAGGCGGGTAAAAGGGCAGTTGTTTTACAGACGGGTAAAAGGGCAGTTGTTTTACAGGCGGGTAAAAGGGCAGTTGTTTTACAGACGGGTAAAAGGGCAGTTGTTTTACAGACGGGTAAAAGGGCAGTTGTTTTACAGACGGGTAAAAGGGCAGTTGTTTTACAGGCGGGTAAAAGGGCAGTTGTTTTACAGACGGGTAAAAGGGCAGTTGTTTTACAGGCGGGTAAAAGGGCAGTTGTTTTACAGACGGGTAAAAGGGCAGTTGTTTTACAGGCGGGTAAAAGGGCAGTTGTTTTACAGACGGGGTAAAAGGGCAGTTGTTTTACAGACAGGTAAAAGGGCAGTTGTTTTACAGGCGGGTAAAAGGGCAGTTGTTTTACAGGCGGGTAAAAGGGGCAGTTGTTTTACAGGCGGGTAAAAGGGCAGTTGTTTTACAGGCGGGTAAAAGGGCAGTTGTTTTACAGACAGGTAAAAGGGCAGTTGTTTTACAGGCGGGTAAAAGGGCAGTTGTTTTACAGACGGGTAAAAGGGCAGTTGTTTTACAGACAGGTAAAAGGGCAGTTGTTTTACAGACGGGTAAAAGGGCAGTTGTTTTACAGACGGGTAAAAGGGCAGTTGTTTTACAGACGGGTAAAAGGGCAGTTGTTTTACAGACGGGGTAAAAGGGCAGTTGTTTTACAGGCGGGTAAAAAGGGCAGTTGTTTTACAGACAGGTAAAAGGGCAGTTGTTTTACAGGCGGGCAAAAGGGCAGTTGTTTTACAGGCGGGTAAAAGGGCAGTTGTTTTACAGACGGGTAAAAGGGCAGTTGTTTTACAGGCGGGTAAAAGGGCAGTTGTTTTACTGGCGGGTAAAAGGGCAGTTGTTTTACAGGCGGGTAAAAGGGCAGTTGTTTTACAGACAGGTAAAAGGGCAGTTGTTTTACAGGCGGGTAAAAGGGCAGTTGTTTTACAGGCGGGTAAAAGGGCAGTTGTTTTACAGACGGGTAAAAGGGCAGTTGTTTTACAGACGGGTAAAAGGGGCAGTTGTTTTACAGACGGGTAAAAGGGCAGTTGTTTTACAGGCGGGTAAAAGGGCAGTTGTTTTACAGGCGGGTAAAAGGGCAGTTGTTTTACAGGCGGGTAAAAGGGCAGTTGTTTTACAGACAGGTAAAAGGGCAGTTGTTTTACAGGCGGGTAAAAGGGCAGTTGTTTTACAGACATGTAAAAGGGCAGTTGTTTTACAGACGGGTAAAAGGGCAGTTGTTTTACATACGGGTAAAAGGGCAGTTGTTTTACAGACGGGTAAAAGGGCAGTTGTTTTACAGACGGGTAAAAGGGAAGTTGTTTTACAGACGGGTAAAAGGGCAGTTGTTTTAATAATAATAATAAACTTTATTTGTATAGCACTTTTCATACATAAATGCAGCTCAAAGTGCTTCACAGGGCAGGACACAAAAATAAAATACAATAAAAACACAAGTAGTTAAAATGATAAAACAATAGCAGAGAAAAAAAACCCGAATATAAGAACATAAAATAAATAAAAAGACATAAAATAAAAATAAAACTCAACTAAAAGCAAGGGTGAAGAGGTGAGTCTTGAGTTGAGATTTAAAAATGTCTACAGAGGGTGCGTGTCTGAGCTCGAATGGAAGTTTATTCCAGGCTGTTGGGCCATAGAAGCAAAAAGCTGCCTCACCGTACTTTTTTGTGCACTTTTTTTTAGGCACTTCAAGTAGGCCAGCATTGGAGGACCTGAGGGGGCGGCTAGGGACATATCTAGGTAGGCAGTCACGGAGGTACGGAGGTGCGAGACCATTGAGAGCTTTATAGACAAGTAACAGAATTTTAAAGTCAATCCTATAAACAACCGGAAGCCAGTGCAGAGATGCCAAAACTGGAGTAATATGTTCTCTCATCTTAGTTCTAGTTAAGACTCTAGCTGCTGCATTTTGGACAAGTTGTAATCTGTCAGTCGTTTTCTTAGGGAGTCCTGAAAAAAGTGCATTGCAATAGTCAAGCCGAGAAAAAACAAAGGCATGGATTAGCGTTTTTGCATCGTCCAAGGACAGATAGGCTCTGATTCGTGCAATATTTCTAAGGTGAAAAAAGGCAATCTTGGTAACATGATTAATGTGTGAATTAAAATTTAATTCAGAATCAATAATAACCCCCAGGTTCTTTACTGTACTGTTACTTTCTACAGTCAGGTTGCCAAGTCTGCTAATTATTGATTCTTTTTGCTCGCTAGAACCGATTATGAGAACTTCTGTCTTATCCTCATTTAGTTTGAGAAAGTTCTCACTCATCCAACATTTAATGCTAGACAGACAGGTCAACAGCGGGTCTAATGCACAGGGATCATCTGGGGCCACAGAAAGATATAGCTGGGTATCATCAGCATAGAAATGAAAATTGACTCCGTGATTGGAAATTAGTTCACCCAATGGCAAAATGTATAAGGAGAACAGCAGAGGACCAAGGATCGAGCCTTGTGGGACACCAGAGCTGATGTTGTGTTTGTCTGAATCAAACTCGGCTAGATTGACAAAGTAGCTTCTGTTTGAGAGGTAGGAGGAGAACCATGACAGGGCCGTACCAGACAGGCCTACCCAGTGCTCCAGGCGCTGTATTAAAATTGAATGATCAATTGTGTCGAATGCAGCCGTTAAATCTAGGAGTAAGAGAACCGATACATGTTTCTTGTCAGCAGACACCCTAAGATCATTCATTACTTTTACCAGTGCAGTTTCAGTGCTGTGACTTTTCCTGAATCCAGATTGGAATTTGTTGTGCACATTATTGTTCTGTATAAATTTATCCAATTGATGACAGATGCATTTTTCTAAAACCTTGCCCAGAAAGGGTAGATTTGAAATAGGCCTATAGTTACCCAAAACAGAGGGATCCAGGTTGTGTTTTTTGAGAAGGGGCCTAACAACGGCCGTCTTCAGGGTGTCTGGGAAGATGCCAGATTGGAGAGAGCTATTTACAATTTTTAGGATGTCTCCGATCACACTGTCTAAGACCTCTTTGAGAAAGGTGGTGGGAATTGTATCCAAAGAACAGGAGGAGGATGTCATCTGTGATATGGTTTTGCGGAGTTCGTCTTCATCAATTGCGCAAAACGATAATAGGCTCCCCCTGGAGACGGGGTAATAGGGCAGTTGTTTTACAGGCGGGTAAAAGGGCAGTTGTTTTACAGACAGGTAAAAGGGCAGTTGTTTTACAGGCGGGTAAAAGGGCAGTTGTTTTACAGACGGGTAAAAGGGCAGTTGTTTTACAGACAGGTAAAAGGGCAGTTGTTTTACAGGCGGGTAAAAGGGGCAGTTGTTTTACAGACAGGTAAAAGGGCAGTTGTTTTACAGGTGGGTAAAAGGGGCAGTTGTTTTACAGGCGGGTAAAAGGGCAGTTGTTTTACAGGCGGGTAAAAGGGCAGTTGTTTTACAGGCGGGTAAAAGGGCAGTTGTTTTACAGGCGGGTAAAAGGGCAGTTGTTTTACAGGCGGGTAAAAAGGGTCAGGGGGCTGAAGCCTCCTTTGATGTCTTACGTGTGCATTTATTTACCATGTCGCGTGCGTGTTGCAACCATGTCGTCCAGGTAAGCCGGCTGCTGATGCTGGGCGGGGCCAACCTGAACTAC
Source organism: Protomyctophum parallelum (assembly GCF_964188405.1). Taxonomy (NCBI): domain Eukaryota; kingdom Metazoa; phylum Chordata; class Actinopteri; order Myctophiformes; family Myctophidae; genus Protomyctophum; species Protomyctophum parallelum. The sequence continues at coordinate 46,238,706 of NC_139719.1, forward strand.
CGCACGGAGGTGTTGCAGAACGCCCCCGTGCTGTGTGTCCACGCCCACCTGGGCTACCTGGACATGGTCGCCCTGCTGCTGGAGTTCGGCGCCAACGTGGACGCCCCGTCTGAGAGCGGCCTCGCCCCGCTGGGGTACGCCGCGGCGGGCGGCAACATGGCCGTCGTCAGCGCGCTCTGTCGCCGCAGGGCCAAGGTACGTACGGACGGCGTGGGCCTTTCTTTCGCTCTTTGCTTTTAAAGGGACACTTCACCCTCTTTGCAAAAAGATATATGTTAATGACGTTTAGAAGCTTTAGAACACTTTCCTGGAGATCTTTATGTGTGTAATATGTGGTTTTAGTTATTTTAGATTGTAGCAGTGAGCACAGTGTCTCTCATGTCATGGACACTGGTCTCACTACCTTCCTGGACTACAATTCCCATACTTCTTTGGTGCACTGCTCCTCCTTGTGGATAGGGCGAGAGCTGTCTTACTGAGACAACATGTAGTCCAGGAAGGAAGTGAGCCCAGTGTCCATTACATCAGAGACACTGCTACAATCTAAAACAGGGGTCCTCAACTAGAAATGATGAAGGTCCACAAATAATTTTTTGAATAAGACCGAGGTCCGGTCCCATGCGCGGCGTCCATCGGAGAGCGGGGCTCTATGCCCGTTTAGTATGGTCAAGCCAAGCTTATACAAATCAGATCCCCTTCCACCCAACCAATAATGGGGTGCAGAGTGCAGGCCCGGAGTGGAACTCCAAATCAGGCCGGGAGTTATACGCCCTGGCAGGCCACACTGCATTCTGGCGCGCGCATAGCGCGCGCCAGAATTTTGGGGGCCCTTGGGGGACATTTTGGGGGCCTTTGCAGCAATTTCACATGAGAAATGTACCATCTGATGTTATTTATATTATTAACTTAAAAAAAAAAAAACGTTTTTTTTCTTTTTTCTTTTTTTTTGGGTGGTCCGCAAAGAGGTGGTTGGACCGCGGTCCGCCAGTTGGGTACCCCTGATCTAAAATATCTAAAACCATATTACACACATAAAGACCCCCAGGAAAGTGTTCTAAAGCTTCTAAACGTCATTAACATATACTTTTTTGCAAAAAGGGTGAAGTGTCCCATTATCTATTTTGGGGTCGGGAACCCATTTTGGTGTTAGCATCATGTTATGCTTTAGCTATTGAAAAACAGCAGATCTACAAGCTCATAGCGCGCCACCGAGTGGCGCGCTATGAGCTTGTAGGTTCTGCTATTTTTGAAAAATCGAAGAACGACTGACATAATAGAAACATAGCTTTTTCAGAAAACTGTCAGGATGTAGAAGACATTTTGTAGAATCTGATCTCAGGTCAAAATGGGTTAAGTGCCCTTTCATTCTTTCCAAAAATAGTGACGCTGGGCTGTTTTATGGGAAGTTGCACCTTGCCCAGAAACTTATTGTCACGTTCTTTGACATGTGTTGTGTTTTCTAGTGTTCCTCGTTCTTATATTTTTAGTTAGTGTTTTACTTTTCTGTTGTGCTCTTGTGATTTTTTAAGTATTGTGTGTTAGTTTAGTGTTCTTGGTTTCCTTATAGTTCCAGTTTGAGTTTTACCTCATACCCTTGTGTGCTTTTACTTTGTAGTTTTGTTCCTAGTGTTTCCTGTCTGCCCCGTCACTGTTTGCCTGCCTTGTCGAACCTCTGTAATTATTTTTTTTTCTCAAACAACAACGATGATTATGATGATGATGACGATGTGAATGAATGTGTTTTAATTACGTCTGTACGCCTTCTCCTGACCTGTGTGTGTGTGTGTGTGTGTGTGTGCGCGTACGTGCGTGTGTGTGCGTGTGCGTGTGCGTGTGCGCGTGTGCGTGTGCGTGTGCGCGTGCGTGCGTACGTGCGTGCGTGTGTGCGTGTGTGTGTGTGTGTGTGTGTGTGTGTGTGTGTGTGTGTGTGTGCGTGCGGTGTGTGTGTGTGTGTGTGTGTGTGTGCGTGCGGTGTGTTCCAGGTGGACCATCTGGACCGCACCGGGCAGTGCGCCGTGGTGCACGCGGCGCTGCGCGGTCACATGGACGTGGTGAAGTTCCTGATCCAGTGTGACTGGGGGGGTCCGCCCCCCCCTCCCCCTCCAGGCCAGCAGGGGGCGCCGGCAGCCTTCACCAAGAACCACGCGGTGCAGCAGGCGCTCATCGCCGCCGCCAGCATGGGCTACACAGAGGTAAACAATGCCCTTATATGGTCATGGAAGTGTTGTTTTTGGCAGCGACATTTTGATTTGAAGTTTTTTCCAGTTTCACCTGGAATGTCTTAGTGTTTAGTCTAGTTTTAGTCGACTGAATGTCATAAGATTTTAGTCGACTGAATCTACAGTTGTTTTTGGCGGGCCTTGATGCCGTCGTAAGGACTTTTTCACTTGCTGAAAATAGCCGATCTACAAGCTCACAACGCGTCGCAGTCATCGTAGCTTCGTTTTAATTTAGTTTCCATTTAGTTTTCGTCAGTGACCCCCCAAAATAATCGTATTTTAACTGGGGACCCCCAAAATAATCATATTTGAACTGGGGACCCCCCCACCCCGACAAGCTCTTGGAAATGTAGGCGTTCAACTCAACACCAGGAAATGTGTGTGTTTGCTGCCCTCTACAGGTGCAAAATGTATAGTCAGTCAAATTGTGCTCACTTGTACATGTAATGCAAAAGCAGCACAGTTGCACACGCACGCACGCATGCACACACACACACACACACACACACACACACACACACACACACACACACACACGTTAACGGCGTTTAATGTCTGTTTGCACCGTTTGTTTTACGTCACCATGACATCACCTCATCAACATTGAATTACACTTTAATATATTAGCGCCCCTCACTTCACACGGGTGTGATTTTTTTCTACATGTATACCAGGCAGGATTGATTAACCCATTCTGACCTGAGATCAGATTCATACGAGGTTTCCACTGGACACACACTGGTCTGATTAACTCATTCTTCGATTTTTCAAAAATAGCAGACCTACAAGCTACATACACCATCTCATGAACAACTGAATGTACGTGATTGGTTCGACAAATGACGTTAGGTTTCCTCTTCGTTTGTCTATTGCCCATGTGCAGACGGCGGCCATGTTTCCGTCAGAGTTTGGAAGCACTCGTTTTCAGTCCTGCTGCCTCCTGCGTTATGTGCTAATTTAATTGGGTCCACCCATCAGATCGTGTCATAACTTTAATTGGTCCACCCATCAGATCGTGTCATATCTTTAATTGGGTCCACCCATCAGATGGTGTCATATCTTTAATTGGTCCACCCATCAGATCGTGTCATATCTTTAATTGGGTCCACCCATCAGATCGTGTCATAACTTTAATTGGGTCCACCCATCAGATCGTGTCATATCTTTAATTGGGTCCACCCATCAGATCGTGTCATATCTTCTGGACCTCCCAGAAAAGGACGAGGAGGAGGTGGAGCGCGCTCAGATCAACAACTTCGACTCGCTGTGGGGTGAGACAGGTAAGGAACCTGTCTGTCTGTGTTTCTGTCATACTGTGGGGTGAGACAGGAACCTGTCTGTCTGTCATACTGTGGGGGTGAGACAGGTAAGAACCTGTCTGTCTGTCATATTGTGGGGTGAGACAGGTAAGAACCTGTCTGTCTGTCTGTCTGTGTCTCTCCGTGTCATGGGGACAGAGGGAGGGGACAGTTTAACCCTTGGTGTCTCAGTTTAACCCTTTCTCTCTCCGTGTCTCAGCGCTCACGGCGGCGTCGGGGCGGGGGAAGCTGGAGGTGTGTCGTCTGCTGCTGGAGCAGGGCGCGGCCGTGGCCACGCCCAACCGGAGGGGCGTCGTCCCACTGTTCAGCGCCGTGAGGCAGGGCCACTGGCAGGTGAGACCCCCCCCTCTGTCCTCTGTCCCCTTCCCCCTGTCCCCTCCCTGTTCCCTCTTCAGCGCCGTGAGGCAGGGCCACTGGCAGGTGAGACCCCCCATTCCCCTGTCCCCCTCTGTCCCCATTCTGGGCCCCGGATTCAGAAAAGTGAGGAACAGCTGCTTGTATAGAAGCTCACATCGTGACTGTCATGTGTGTGTGTGTGTGTGTGTGCGTGCCTGCGTGCGTGTGTGTGTGGCGTGCGTGCGTGCGTGCGTGCGTGCCTGCCTGCGTGTGTGCGTGCGTGCGTGCGTGCGTGTGTGTGTGGCGTGCGTGCGTGCGTGTGTGCGTGCGTGCCTGCGTGCGTGCGGTCCAGATCGTGGACCTGCTCCTGGGTCATGGAGCGGACATCAACCTGGCTGATAAGCAGGGCAGAACGCCCCTCATGATGGCCTCCTCTGAGGGACACCTGGGGACGGTGGAGTTCCTGCTGGGACAAGGTGGGTCCCCCCGAACATGACCCCCTGACCCCATGACCCCATGACCCCATGACCCCCTGACCCCATGACCCCCTGACCCCATGACCCCATGACCCCCTGACCCCATGACCCCTTCACCCCATGACCAGTGTTGTTTTCGTCGACTAAAACTAAGACGAACAATGTTCGTCGACTACCTTTTTTCACTGACTAAAACTAAATAAAAACAAATCTGCCGTTGAACGTGCACGAACGCGTACGAGCGTGCTGCCGTCGTGAACGTGCACAGTGATAGTCAACGGAGCAGCGCGTTCATGTGTTTAAGGCCAGGCTGCAATACCGGTACGGTTCCGGGGGAGCTGTAACCTCTGACCTTTGCCCTCCCAGGAGCCTCTCTGCCTCTGACGGACAAGGAGGGGCTCACGGCGCTGAGCTGGGCGTGTCTTAAGGGTCACCTGGCGGCGGTCCGCTGCCTGGTGGAGCACGGAGCCGCCGCCGACCACGCCGACAAGAACGGACGCACGCCGCTGGACCTGGCCGCCTTCTACGGGGACTCTGAGGTGGTGAGTGACCCCTGACCCCCACTGTACCCCTGACCCCTGACCCCTCGACCTGGCCGCCTTCTACGGAGACTCTGAGGTGGTGACCCCACAAACCCCTCTGTCTCCAGGTCCAGTTCCTGGTGGACTACAACCCCCACAAACCCCTCTGTCTCCAGGTGCAGTTCCTGGTGGACTACAACCCCCACAAACCCCTCTGTCTCCAGGTCCAGTTCCTGGTGGACTACAACCCCCACAAACCCTCTGTCTCCAGGTGCAGTTCTCCTAGTGGACTACAACCCCCACAAACCCCTCTGTCTCCAGGTCCAGTTCCTGGTGGACTACAACCCCCACAAACCCCTCTGTCTCCAGGTCCAGTTCCTGGTGGACTACAACCCCCACAAACCCCTCTATCTCCAGGTCCAGTTCTCCTAGTGGACTACAAAGCCCACAAACCCCTGTGCGTCCTCTGTCTCCAGGTCCAGTTCCTGGTGGACTACAACCCCCACAAACCCCTCTGTCTCCAGGTCCAGTTCTCCTAGTGGACTACAACCCCCACAAACCCCTCTGTCTCCAGGTCCAGTTATCCTAGTGGACTACAACCCCCACAAACCCCTCTGTCTCCTCTGTCTCCAGGTCCAGTTCCTAGTGGACTACAACCCCCACAAACCCCTCTGTCTCCAGGTCCAGTTCTCCTAGTGGACTATAACCCCCACAAACCCCTGTGTGTCCTCTGTCTCCAGGTGCAGTTCTCCTAGTGGACTACAAACCCCACAAACCCCTGTGTCCTCTGTCTCAGGTCCAGTTCTCCTAGTGGACTACAACCCCCACAAACCCCTCTGTCTCCAGGTCCAGTTCTTCTAGTGGACTACAACCCCCACAAACCCCTGTGTGTCCTCTGTCTCCAGGTGCAGTTCCTAGTGGACTACAACCCCCACAAACCCCTGTGTGTCCTCTGTCTCAGGTCCAGTTCCTGGTGGACCACGGGGCGATGATCGAGCACGTGGACTACAGCGGCATGCGTCCTCTGGACCGGGCCGTGGGCTGCAGGAACACCGCCGTGGTCGTCGCCCTGCTGAAGAAGGGAGCCAAGATAGGTAAGACCCCCTCCCCCCCACCCCACCCCCCACAGCACACCCCCCACACCCACCCCCCCACACCTCACCACCCCCACACCACACCACACCCCACACCCACACCACCCCCCCCCCACACCCCCCCCCCAAGGAGGCCTTGTTGTTTTCGATAGATATAGACAGCCTCTACACAAACATTGAGACAGAAGCAGGCCTACTAGCAGTTAAAGAAGTCTTTAATAAGTACCCAGACACAAATCGACCAGAAGAGGAATTACTCCAATTACTAGACTTAAATCTAACCCAGAATGATTTTTCCTTTAACAACTAATTTTATTTACAAATCAAAGGGACGGCCATGGGAAAGCGATTTGCACCATCTTATGCAAACATTTACATGAGCATATGGGAGCAGACGGCACTAGAAAAATGCAGACTTAAACCAACACATTATTATAGGTTTCTGGATGATATTTTTGGAATATGGGAACATAGCAAGGAAGAATTCCAGGAATTTATTGATGTTCTTAATAGCCATCATAGATCCATAACGATCAAATTTGTGACACACACTGAAAGGATTGACTTTCTTGAAGTAACAATTTTCAAGGGCCCAAACTTTAACACAAATGGGAAACTAGACTTAAAAGTATTCTTTAAAGAAACAGACACCCACGCCCTATTACACAAAACGTCATTCCACCCGACACACTCTTACACAGGGATAGTCAAATCACAACTACTAAGATTCCATAGGATTTGCACGCAAAGAAGTGATTTCAAAATAGCTTGTAAAACACTATTTAAGGCACTCAGACTAAGGGGATACACTAGGACATTCCTCCGGAAAGCTCAAAGTACCTTCTTAGAAATAAGAGTGCGAGATCCAGGCCCTAAATTGGCCCTGATAACCAGTTATTCAACACAGAGCACACTAGCCAACAACAGAATAAAAAGGAATTTTGAGAACCGAACGGATGATCTTCTAAAAGATTATAAAATTATATCAGCCTACAGAAAAAACAAAAACCTTAAAGATTATCTAGTACACAGCAAGCTAAAAGAAATCAACACACCAGCACGCGAGGGACCAGAATACTTCAAACCCAAACAATTAGTCAAAAATAGAACTACAAAACGCGTGTTGGAGATTAAACAACGAATAACAACCAGAACCAGCAACTGCATTTACTTAATCACATGTAACAAATGTGGTTTACAATATGTCGGAGAAACAGGTAAAACAATAGGTTGGGACAACACAGATACAATATTAACAATGGAAAAAAGACAACCAAGGTTTGTTGCCGTCATAATGACTTATTTTACACTTGCTGAAAATAGCCGATCTGCTTTTTTCAGCATGCAACAAAGTGTAAAATGACTTATACTGGATCTCGTGTCCACTAGTCCCTTCCTAACATGTTAGTCTAGTTTTTATTTGTTGACGAAATTGTCAGTATATTTAGTCTTAGTTTTAGTCATCATAGCATAGTTTTAATTTAGTTTCCATTTAGTTTTCTTCAGTGGAAAAATGTAGTCAACACCGTTTACAATATCCTGTCCAAGGGGCTTCCTGT
>NC_139719.1:46246429-46323802 GCF_964188405.1 Protomyctophum parallelum
TTGTAACCTGCCGTTTTTTTTTTCTACTTTCTAATTCTTTGTTCAACAGCTACTTCTCCCGCATTATGTTATTGTGGTTATGTTTGTTGTTGTTGTTGTCATCTGTGTTATTATTGTCGTGTTGTGGCCCCAGTAGCCCCCAGTGGCCCCCCAGTGGCCCCCAGTGCCCCCCCAGTGTCCTCTATGTGTGTGTGTGTTCAGTATCTGTGGCGGCTCCTCTGTCTTGGCTGTCACTGTGTGTGTGTGTGTGTGTGTGTTCCTGATGCCACCCTGTGTTCCTGACGCTGCTCTGTGTGTGTGTGTGTGTGTGTGTGTGCGTGTGCGTGTGCGTGTGTGCGTGCCACCCAGGTCCAGCCACCTGGGCCATGGCGACCTCCAAACCAGACATCATGATCATTCTGCTGAGCAAGCTGATCGAAGAGGGAGACACCTACTACAAGGTCAGTTACTACACCTACTACAAGGTCAGTTATTACACCCAAACCTCTATGAATGTGTCCGTGTGCTTGAACACATCCTCGTCCTGTTCTAAAGTCTTTGTTTCCGTGCCCCCCCCTCCCCCCTCCCTGCCCCGACAGAAGGGGAAGGTGAAAGAGGCGGCCCAGCGCTACCAGTACGCCCTCAAAAAGTTCCCCCGCGAGGGCTTCAGCGATGACCTCAAGACCTTCAGGGAACTCAAGGTGTCGCTCTTCCTCAACCTGTCCCGATGTCGCAGGAAAATGAACGTAAGTTCGAGTAGATGCTCCGTCTATACATTGTTGTCCATTTACATAAGTTCTCACCACAACCAAAACCAGTCATACTTCAAAGAGATGAGGCCATGTCAACCTATCAAAGGCCTTTTGGGCGTCCATTGACAGAATAGCAGTATCCGGTGTAAACATGGTGTCTTGTGTTGTTGCGTTGCGTTGTTCGTGTGCATCCGCAGGACTTCGGGATGGCTGAGGAATTCGCTACGAAGGCGCTGGAGCTGAAACCAAACTCCTACGAGGCGTATTACGCCAGGGCCCGCGCCAAACGTAGCAGCAGGTACGATCCACGACCTCACTACTGTTCATCGTACAGATGTTCTATTGTTAGACTGATGTTATGTTCTTAGCTTACTTATGATCCTTGATGACTCAGAGATTAAAACAGGGTACATTTTGAATCCCAAAACGCAGTTTATAGTTAAGGGACGCGATAAAACAACGACCTCTGCATCCACGGGATGCACTACTGTACTGTTTTTTAAATCTAGTTTGTTTTGCTAGCTTTAGTTACAATAACCATTTCTTCTTCTGTTTTCACAATGATATAACCACATTATAACCATATAAAATGAAATGGGAGTTAAATGCTGCAATTTGTATAAAAAAAAAAGAAGCAAAATATGACTCCTAACATCGTTGAAGTGGGACTCGTGAAATGTCCTTGGACTCCTCTAAGAGACCATCCCTGCATCCCAGGACTGAAAACCTATTTACATCATGTACTTTAACATGTGTTGTTCTTGCTTGCTGTAAATCTGTAAATCACTCTGGATTAACCCTTGGACTACCAATCCAATTTTTTTGTTTGGGTAACACATTGGCATATTTCTAATTCATCATTTTAATGCCAATAGAAACATCCACGATATACACACTATGGATCATTATCACAGGGCAATGCTAGAGTAATATATATTATTGCCACCAGATGGCGGGAATGCACCATTATGCCGATTTTGACCAAATAGACGAATCTGGCTAAGTCACTTCCGGTTCAACGATCCTAAACATCCGGTAGTAGTTTGACCCTGAGTCACTATCTTAGCTGTCCGGGATGCTAAGCTACCATCGTCTTTTTCATAACTAAGTCAAATTAAGCTCTAATCAAGCCCAAAACATCCCAAAATATGCACATAAAGACCGCAAGCGTGCGTGATCGACCGTGCGCGTGAGGATTTCGGCCGGTTTTAGGAAGATTACATAAAAAAATTAGCGCAAAAAATGCTAATTTTTGCTCCGTTGAACCCCCGATGATTGACAGCCCGTCAAGTCCGTCAACGGGAGGTTTGTATTTTTAGAATTATTCCGTCATTTCCGTCAAGTGTGGTCCAAGGGTTAAGAGGCGTCTGCTGATTGGCTAAACGGTGCCTCCGTGCTCTCCCTCCAGGCAGTTCCCTGAGGCCCTGGAGGACCTGACGGAGGCCACGCAGCACTGCCCCAACAACCGCGAGATCCAGCGGCTGCTGCAGCGCGTGGAGGAGGAGGTGCGCCACTTCAGCCAGGACGACAACGCGCTGGCGCTGCAGCCCTTCACGCCGCCGCAGCCGCCGCCCGACTCCCCTCCCCCCACGCCGCCCCCCGAGGAAGGGGAGGAGGAGGAGGAGGCGGGGTCTAGTCTGTGCCTGGCGCTGCCCCCGCCCCCACAGCCCCTCCTCCCCCCTCCTCCCCCCCCAGAGCCGCGGCTGGAGGACATGGAGCCGGTGCAGGAGCTGTTCGAGGACGACGAGCGCTACCTGGAGCAGGAGCTGGAGGCGGCCATGTCCCTCATGGGCCTGGTGGCCCCGCCTCCCGGGGCCCCGCCCTCTGACTGCCACCACGCCCACAACAACAACAACCACCAGCATAGCCCCCCCCCAGAGCCCAACCACCACCACCACCACCCCAGCCACCACCACCACCAGATGTTCAGCGGGGGAGGGTACGAGTACCACCAGCACCACCCCTCGTCCTCCATGTCCTCCTCGCCCACCCACGGCGCGGCGGCCGTCTACCAGTCGCCCTCCCTCTCGCCCACGCACCACCACAACAACGCCCACTACTCAGAGGCCACGCACGTCGGCCGCACGTCGCCCGTGCACCTCCACCACCACCACCACCACCACCAGGGGGGCGGGGCCTCGTACCGGTTCAGCCCCCCGCCGCCCGCCGACCGCACCAACCAGAGCCCGCCGCCGTCGCCCCTGCGGCGCGTGGCGGGCGTCGTGCCGGCGGTGCCGCCGTCGTCCTCCCAGTACCGCGCCACCCCCCCCGCCCGTGGAGGGGGGGGTGTGCCTGTACCGCTCGCAGTCGGGCTCCCCGGTGCGCTACCAACCGGCGGAGCAGCAGCAGCAGCAGCCGACGCCTCCCCACTTGGGCCGGCCCAAGTCACCGCTGCTGTCCAAGATGAGCTCCGCCCAGCGCTCCTTCCAGCTGGGCGGCTCGGGACCCTCGCTGTCCCACCAGCACCACCACCACCACCAGGGGGCGCCACCGCCGCAGCAGCAGCAGCACCACCAGGCGCAGCAGGGCCTGCGCCTGCAGCCCTCCATCGCGCAGATCGTGCGCACCAGCCAGCCCGGGGTCGGCGGGGTCAGCGGAGGAGGCGGCGGCTACGGGCGCTACCACCACCAGACCTCGGTGGACGTGTACCACCAGGAGGTCGGGCGACCCGTCCAGGCGCAGGCCGGGGGGGCCCTCTGCCAGCACGGGGGGGGCCGCGGAGGGGTCATGATGATGATGGAGGTCACGGGGGGGGTGGGCGGCGACGACGAGCTGCCCCCCGCCCCCCAGGCACCAACGCGCCCCTCCTCTGCCTACCGCGCCAGCAGCGGTGGGGGGGGCCCCCCCTCCGGCGCCATGATGCGCTACGGCGGAGGACACCAGCAGACGCCGCAGATCAGCCGCAGCCAATCGGCCGCCTACTACCCGGTGTCGGAGCGTGAGCAGCACGCCGTGATGGGCGTGGCCATGCCCCTCCCCCTGGGCTCGCCGGAGAGCACGCACATGGGCAGTAGGGGGGGCGGGGGGGGGCGCCCCGTCAGCGCCAGCCAGACCACGCCCACACCGCGGCCCCTCATCCACTCGCAGAGCGTGGGGCTGCGCTTCTCGCCGTCCAGCAACAGCATCGTCGGCGCCTCCTCGTCGACCTCCTCCTCCTCGTCCAACCAGCAGACGGAGATCCTCCTCCCCCCCCTGCAGGTGGGGGGCGGGGGCGGAGCCTACAACGACGTCGACCTCTCGCCCATCTCGCCCCCGCAGGGGGGGGGGCTGTACCCCCCGGGGGGGGGTGGCGGGGGAGGGGGCGAGGTCCGCTCGACTCGGAGCACGCCCTTCATGGGCATCATAGACAAGACGGCGCGCACCGCGGCGCAGTACCTGCACCAGCCCACAGGGGGGCAGCGGCCCTGGGCCATGACGTCTATGGACGTTAGCCCCACCTCGCCGGGGCAGCAGATAGGCTCCGCCTACAGCCCGCCCACCTCGCTGGGGGGAGGAGGAGGAGGAGGGGGGCCCGCCTACAGCCCTCCCCCCTCCCTGGGAAACATTGCCTACTACAACAAGACCAACAACGCCCAGAACGGCCACCTGCTGGAGGACGACGGCTACTACGCGGTGCAGCCCAGCTCCGCCTCCTCGCTGGGCAAGCTGGCCAATGGCGGCGGCGGCGCTTCCCGAGGAGGAGGAGGAGGGGGCGGGGGCGGCGGGGACATCCTGGAGCGCGTCAGCCAGGTGCCCACCTACCCCGACGTGAAGGTGGCGCGGACGCTGCCCGTGGCGCAGGCCTCCTACCACCAGGACAACAACATGTACGCGGCACACCACCACCACCCTTACCACCACCGGGGGCAGCGGGGCGTCGCCGTGAGCCAAGTGGGCCCGCCCGGGCCGGGCACCACCTCGCCCATCAAACCAAAGAGACCGTTTGTGGAGTCCAACGTGTGACCACGCCCCCACCCCCCCTCCTCACAGCCCCCCCTCCCCCCCCCCCTCCTCCTTCCCCTTAGGTTGGGGGGGGGGGGTAAAGAGAGAGAGAGAGAGAGAGAGCGGGAGACCACAGAGAATGTTTTGGCTCTACGACATTGCTTGCTGCGGAACTCTTGTGAGTGTGTCTAGGTGTGTGTGTGCGCGTGCGCACGTGGGGTTCACGGAATCATCGGACTCGTCATCGCGAAGGAACTTTACGGGAAGATATCGCAGTCGTGCTCGGTCAGTCACACAACCGGCGGGGGACATCTCAACACGCGCGCACGGACTCGTTCTCCTTCGTCCAGGAGAAGGAATTCTACTCACGACATTTCTAAGAAGGCGTTTTTGTTTTTGGCTCGTCGGTGACTCGGCGGGCGGATTTAAAAGGATAAGCGTTGTTTGGGCCTGAGACCAGATGGTATGGACCAGATGGACCTGAGACCAGATGGACCTGAGACCAGATGGACCTGAGACCAGATGGTATCGTGGGAGTCAAAGACGACACGCGACGAGGTCAAAAAACTCTACGGCGGCCGGTGCGTGGCCGCGAGACGTGTGAACTCTCTGTTACTACTTTCTTTTCGGCGTATCAAATCCTTTCCTCAGTTCTTTCAGAGTGTGCTCTTAACGGCGGTCGCTACAGTCATAGGCTATCGACGCCCCACCTCATCCATAGTCGCCGTGAGCCGGCACCGCGCGCCGCCAGGAAGTAACGGTCGGTAGCCGATGGATGGCCAAAGTTCCCGCGGTACTCGGGAGATATAGGCTAGCTGCGACGCGATGCCAGCGCAACTAAAGTATATAACCGGGCTTTATTGTTACTCTGTGTAATACGATATTCTAATGTCCGATACTGTAAATTGCTCACAAGAGGAAAAAAAATAACTAAAAAAACTAAGCAACACGACAACTCAGTACTTAAGATAAAAATGACAATATTTATAATTAAGTTATATATTGTACATAGATATATATATAAAAAGAATAACATAGTTTGGCGTTGAATTGTATTCTGTTGAAAAACCTGCCTTCACGCCCCACCACCAGGGGGCGCTGTCAGATGGATGCGGTAAAACCCTGCCAGGGGCGATGGGGGAAGGGGGGGGGGGGGGGGTCATGTGATCAACTCTGAGTGACATAATTACCTCCATCGTGTCATATTTCATAACAAAGACAAAACACATTTTCTTTCTTATTATAATTTTTTTTGTCATACTCGGTGCCGTCAAAAGCTTTCTTTTCTTCCTCCCGGACATTCGGTGTAGATTCCTCGCCTAATAATCTGGAGCTCCCTCCCGTGCAGGGGTCAGGGGTCAGGGGTCACCAACATTATACACGGACAAAACGTGTCAGCGGCAAAGACTTGGTCTTGTCTGTGGGCAAGCTTTAGACACGCCCACTTTAATACTGAATGTACAGTACAGTACAGTACAGTACAGTACAGTACAGTACAGTACAGTACAGTACAGTACAGTACACCCACTTTAATACTAAATGTACAGTACAGTACAGTACAGTACAGCCACTTTAATACTGAATGCCAGTTTCCAGGTTTTCTTCAGAATATGTACGGCAATTATTTACTATGACTCTGTGGCACATTAGGAGTCCAACTAGTGGTTCTCAAATGACTCCCTTAACTCGGAGTGTGTTCGAATGGAACCAAACGAACCCGCTTGGTTTCATTCCAACACTCTCAGAGTTACAGACCTGTTGTGGTCATTCAGGGCTTTCTGATAGTATTATTGTCCACTCATGTTGTCTGTCCGCGTTGACCCCTGAACGAACGGTTGGTTTGGGGTTTCGGAACAAACGCAGTCGACGCACACGATGCCCCGAAAATATACCAAACGTTGCACGAGCGCCCGCCTTTTATTTTCTAACGAGATCTCTGGGTACTTACTGTCTTCAGTTGCTGTTTCCATTTTTTATTTTCGTCCAGAGGTTTTAAGGCTCAGGTTAGGCTAGGATGCTCCACTGTACATAATGTGTGTTCTTACTGTACTTACTGTAACAGTTCATAAAATAGCAGACCTCATGATGATGCCTTGGTCGGTGTGTAGTTTAACCCATTCTGACCTGAGATCAGATTCATACGAGGTTTCCACTGGACACACATTGGTCTGATTAACCCATTCTGACCTGAGATCAGATTCTAAAAAATGTCAGTCGTTCTTCGATTTTTTTCAAAAATAGCAGACCTACAAGCTCGTATCGCGCCACTCGGTGGCGCGATATGAGCTTGTAGATCTGCTATTTTTCAATAGCTAAAGCATAACATGATGCCAACACCAAAATGGGTGCCCGGTCAGAATGGGTTAAAAGGACTCCCAGTAAGGCTTCCATCTCCTAACCCTCCTCCACATCTCTGGCTTAGCCCCGTTCTGGGCTGAGAAAAAAACCCCTTTTGGTCTTTTAAAGCATCATGTTATGCTTTAGCTGTTGAGAAATAGCAGATCTACAAGCTCGTAGCGTGGCACCGAGTGCCGCGCTATGAGCTTGTAGGTCTGCTATTTTTGAGCGCAAATCTTTGAATATATATATTCTTTCACTGCGAACGTTTTTTTTTAACTCAAATCTTTGCTTCTGGGGGGGGGAATTGACGTCAAACGTGTCCGAGCAAATCGACATGTTTACGTCATGATGACGTACGATGATAAGAGCGCCGCTCACTTCACACGGGTGTGATTTATTCTGAACGAGCTATAGCGGAGGCGGTTCTGCAGACGAAATCCACAAAGGTTTCTCTCTAGATCCCTGTGCTCCGCACCAGTGGTCCAGGGACGGACCCCCAGGGACGGACCCCCAGGGACGGACCCCCAGGGGGTCCTCGAGGCAGTTTCAGGGGGTCCCCCAGCTATGACGGATATAGTTAGGAACCAAAATGGACCCATGGATCTCTGACTCTTGAGAGTGTACAAATAGTTGTACACACAACAGTTGACCCATTCTGACCTGAGATCAGATTCATACGAGGTTTCCGCCGGACACACACTGATCTGATGAACCCATTCTGACCTGAGATCAGATTCTAGAAATGTCAGTCGCTCTTCGATTTTTCAAAAATAGCAGACCTACAAGCTCGTATCGCGCCACTCGGTGGCGCGCTACGAGCTTGTAGATCTGCTATTTTTAAATAGCTAAAGCATAACATGATGCTGACACCAAAATGGGTGCCCGGTCAGAATGGGTTAAATCAACATTGTATGTATTTATATTTATACAATATAAATTGTGGGTCACCAGAGGATAGAAATGCCATTAACCCATTTTAGGCCGGGAACCCGTTTTGGTGTTAGCATCATGTTATGCTTTAGCTATTGAAAAATAGCAGATCTACAAGCTCATAGGCGTGCTACGAGCTTATATAGGTCTGCTATTTTTTTTTTTAATCGAAGAACGACTGACATAGTAAACATAGCTTCTTCAGATAACTGTCATTTTCAAACAGACATTTTTAGAATCTGATCTCAGGTCAGAATGGGTTAAATGGGGATGGGGGGGGGGGGGGGGTTCCGTAGACTAATGCATGTCAGACCTTGAAACCTTGAAATTAAAACGGTTGACAATCACTGCTAGAGTGGTAATGGGGGTCCCTGGCACATCTTTTCCATTGGGGGGGGGGGGGGGGGTCCGCGGGCTAATAAATGTAATCAAGTCGGGGGTCCTTTGAGAACCACTGCTTTACACCACATACATACAGTACCATATACAGTTTAGGCCGATACGCTTAAAGGGATTGTGACATTAAAAAAAGGTTTTGGAATTGTTCTTATTTTTTTTAGGTTTTCTCATCTCAATTGCACCCAAAAAACATGAACTTTTAACATTCACTAGATTTTCTGTGATCTGGGGTTTTCTGGCTCAAACAGGTGCTCTGATTTGCCGGCAGTAAGTGACATCACTTACTGCAAATCCCATATATGTCAATGGGATTTGCCAGCAGATGTCACTGTTTTCACTGTGTTGCCTGTTTTCATTGTAGCTCAAAAGGCCCAAAAAACCCCAAAGAAAACTTCAGACCACAGAAAATCCACTGAATGTTCAAAGTTCAGGTTTTTTGGGTGTAATTGAGGTCATAAAACCTAAAAGAAAAAAGAAAAAGAAAAATAAATGAAAATGAATGTCATAAAACCTTTAATTCATGTTCAGTTTATTCTGCTTGAAATGGTCAGGTAGGCTCCGTGTGTCATGTGACAGCTCATAACGCCATCCATCCATCCTCAACCGCTTACCCGTGGTCGGGTTGCGGGGGGCAACAGCTCCACCAGAGAGAGCTCCAGACTTCCCCTCTCCTCCTCCAGAGCGACATTAGTGACTTCCTCCTGCAGGGGGGGGGGGGGGGGGGGGGATCACGAGACGTTCCAAGGCGTCGATGTGTTTCCTCTAGGGAGGTTAATGGTTAATCCATAAATCGCCGTTAAGAAATTAGTCGGTTAAACTTAACAGTCACTAACTAATCGTCGTAAATCATTCGAAAATTAACACGACGTCCGTCCCTCCATCCATCCATCCATCCATCTTCAACCGCTTATCCGTAGTCGGGTCGCGGGGGCAACAGCTCCACCAGAGAGTTCCTTTCATTCTGCATCTATTAAAATAAAATAAATTTGTTTTTTTTACTCTGAACAACAATATTAATATTATTATTATTACTTTTACGTTTTCGACCATTTTATTCTGCACTAAAAATGCCTGTGAAGTTATTTAACTGAGAGTGCACTTTATGTATAATATGTTACTTAAAAGTCGTCGGGTGATTGTCGAGAAAGTGTGTGTGGGCGACGCGCGGTCGGTTTTCGATCCCCGGGTGGCCTATAACCCCCCCCCCGCCGCCTATGAGAGCTGTGTACAATTAATATACAAACAGCAAATAAAACAATGTTTTATTAAAGAGCAGGTTGAATTATGTATTTGAGACGGTTATAGCACAAGTTGTTAATCTGCTGTGTGTGTGTGTGTGTGTGTGTGTGTGTGTGTGTGTGTGTGTGCACGCGTGCGTGCGTGCGTGTGTGTGTGTGTGTATATATATATATATATATATATATATTAGGGCTGACCTCGATTAGTCGAATAGTCGACTAATCGATCGGAACGGGTCTCAGTCGACTGACCACCTCTTAGTCGACTGAGCAAAAAAAGATTGCCCCAAAAAAATACAATATTTACAAAAATATACAAAAATATTGTATTATTCCACTATGTCTGTGGGGGACATAAACACATTTGAACATTCTGACTGTTCAAATCTCCAATGTGCATCTGGAGTGTGTCTGCCTGTGTGGCAATGTGCCACTGCCTGTGACTTGAATCACACAGTGTGCTGGCCTGATAGACTCCAGAATCTCAATCTCACCTGCTGTGCTCAATCTGGCTAATGACAAGCCTCTCAGTTGTTAAAAAAAAAGATTTGAACAGTCAAAATGTTCGAATGTTTTTTGTTTTTTTTTGCTTAGTCGACTATTAGTCGACTAACAGCACATTTATTCATCTATCAGTCGACTATACAAATCCTTAGTCGGGGACAGCCCTAATATATATATATATAGAGAGAGTATACAGTTGGTGAAACATTTTCAGTCGATGTCTTTCTGATTCCAATCCTGCTGATCCGCTCCTCGGTGCATTATCAGAAACTACATCGGTCATTAAAAATTTATACAATCGGTTTTTTTTTCGGTTTTTTCTTTATCGCTACGAAAATTCTAAAGAAATCGCCCGTGATTCTGAACCGTCCCAAATGTAGAGGGGGGGGGGAGGGGGAGGGGGGGGGGGGGGGTGTCGAAAGTATAGGCAATTACACATTCTGCCAAAAATAGCCGATCGATCTCTCTTCAAGTGAGCTTGAAGATTGGCTGTTTTCTTTTTTAGCAATATTATCACGTATACAGTACATACACGATATGGGGTCATCGAGGGGTCGTGTGACATTGTTTGCAATACAGAGTTTTTGGAGCTTCGAGTCCTTTAAAGCGATATAATAATAATAATAATAACACCCTCTGATCATAAGACAATGTAGTCTCTTTGACTGTACGCCAAGCAGAGAGGTGTCTGTCTGTCTGTCTGTCTGTCCATCGAAAGCATCATATCATAAATGAAGGTATGGATTATGTAATATACTTAATTTCAACGACATTATGGGGTCTTTTTCTTATTTTGTTTTCCTTCGGTGGGGGGGTGGGGGGGGGGGGAGGACCGACGGGGGGAGGAGGACGTGTGTGTGTGTGTGTGTGTGGGGAGGGGGGGTCGTTTTTCTTTCTTAATCTGGACTGTCCATCATTGTATATTGTTGTTTTCTTTTGGCTGTAAATAGTTGGAGGATGCATGCCATTATTCTTTGATTCTTAAGCAGGAAAACGAGTCCCTTGTACAGTACAGTACAGTACAGTACAGTACAGTACAGTACAGTACAGTACAGTACAGTACAGCAGAAGACGATGTTCAGATTCTGGTGTGTGATAAATGAATAAATAAAATACAGTTTTCAGATTCTAACGAAACAAACGAGGAGTCCGTCCGTCCGTCCGTCCGTCCGTCCGTCCGCACCCCACCGAGAATATCCTTTTCTTTGCGTCTTTCTTTGAACGAAACGTTACGATAAAAGAACGACGACGACGTAAAGAAAGAAAGAGATGATTTTTGTATTGTTTATTTTTATTTTAATGTATTTGCTTGCTGAGCGGAGTTTCTCTTTAAATGTAAATGTGAGCTTTCAAGAGCGCTGTGATAAAAAAAAAAAAAAAAAAAAAGTATAATAAAAAGATTTAAAAAAAAGAAAATGTTTAATTAAAAACAATTAAAAAGAATGTGGTTTCTATCTCCCCTAACTGATTGTAATCTGTACAGTCGTATAAAAAGAAGAAGATTAAAAACAAAATGATGTATTGAAAGAAATGAGAAAACATATTTATAAATGGTTCTGAGCTGAAACACGCCGCATGCATGTCCATGTTGTTTTTTTCCTATACCTGGAATGAGAGCCTTTGATACCCCAAAGAACCTGGGGGTCATTATTGATTCTGAATTGAAGTTTAATTCACACATTAAAGGTATATTCAGTGATTTCACCCAAAAAACCTTAGGTTTCGTTTTTGGCTAGATAGTCAAAAACGAAACCTAAGGTTTTTTGACCCCCAGGGGTTAACTGGGGACAGGGAGGAACTCCTTATATGGCCAGCACACTCTATAGTAGAGAGGATTATCACAACAAAACAAAAGTGATATTTGAATTACGTGAAATCACTGAATATACCTTTAATCATGTTACCTTTTTTCACCTTAGACATTTTGCACGAATCAGATCCTATTTGTCTTTGGACGATGCAAAAAACGCTAATCCACGCCTTTGTTTTTTCTCGGCTTGATTACTGCAATGCACTTTTTTCAGGACTGCCTAAGAAAACAACTGACAGATTACAACTTGTCCAAAATGCAGCAGCCAGAGTTTTAACTAGAACTAAGATGAGAGAACATATTACTCCAGTTTTGGCTTCACTGCACTGGCTTCCGGTTGTTTATAGGATTGATTTTAAAATTATTTTACTTGTCTATAAAGCTCTCAATGGTCTCGCACCTTCCTTCCTACATGACTGCCTGCCTAAATATGTCCCAAACCGCCCCCTAAGGTCTTCCACTGCTGGCCTGCTCGCTTTGCCTAAAAAAATGGCAACTAAAAAATACGGGGAAGCAGCTTTTTGCTTCTACGGGCCGTCGGCATGGAACAAGCTCCCACTATACCTTCGTCAGGCAGCCTCTGTAGACATTTTTAAAGCACAGCTCAAGACCCACTTCTACAACATTGCTTTTAGTTTAATTGATCTTTTATTTTTTGTTATTCATGTCCTCACTGTATTGCAAATTTGCAATAGTGCTTGTTTTTTAATGTCGTTGCCTTGCTTTTCATTTTTTTCTCCATTGTTCTGTAAAGCACTTTGAGCTGCATTTCATGTCATGAAAGGTGCTATACAAATAAAAAAATATTATTGTTATTTATTATTATTATTATTATTAAACACTTTATTTGATACCCTAACCACTTTATTTGTTTAGCACCTTTCATGACATGAAATGCAGCTCAAAGTGCTTCACAGAACAACAGAAACAGAAACATTAAAATAATAGCAGTACAGTGAGGACATGAATAACAAGGAATTTTAAAGCTCAACTAAAAGCATGAGTGAGTTAAACAAAGCCCCATTTCGTACTCCTATAGAGCACCGAAGTCTAATGTCAACATCGCTAGAGGGCGCTATAAGTCCACGGGTTCATGTACTTTTTATTTGCATGGTAATCCCCATAGGGGGGATTTTAGATTGCTTCATATAAGAACTGTGTTTGAAAAATAAACATGTCACCCCGGCCGCTTCACTCATATGGATATGAAGAATCACCTGACTGAGAGAAAACACTAATGTTACTGCTGCTGAATTAGTTACATTTTCACTAGAAACAATGTATCATAATTATATGAGTGACTGACTGTCACAAACGACACAGAAACACCTCCCTGACAATAACGCAGAGACAGCTTGTTTATTTTTGGACGCTTTTTTAAGATGGGCTCATCTTAAGATTTTAAGATGAGCCCATGTTATTCCCCTTAGAGGAAATACTTCTGTGAACCAGGGGATGAGCGAGTGACGTCAGGACTTTAGAACCAGGGGATGAGCGAGTGACGTCAGGACTTTAGAACCAGGGGATGAGCGAGTGACGTCAGGACTTTAGAACCAGGGGATGAGCGAGTGACGTCAGGACTTTAGAACCAGGGGATGAGCGAGTGACGTCAGGACTTTAGAACCAGGGGATGAGCGAGTGACGTCATGACTTTAGAACCAGGGGATGAGCGAGTGACGTCAGGACTTTAGAACCAGGGGATGAGTGAGTGACGTCAGGACTTTAGAACCAGGGGATGAGCGAGTGACGTCAGGACTTTAGAACCAGGGGATGAGTGAGTGACGTCAGTAATAGATACAAAATAAATTATATCTATTTTGCAATGATATTTAGAAAGGACTGTAAATAAATACCTTCAATAACCCAGCAGGGAGACCAAAATACCGTGCTGTATTTACCTTAAAGGGATTGTGACATTTAAAACACATTTTTGTAGATTTTTTGGCTTTTTTGGCTTTTCTTGACATCAATTTCACAAAAAAAAAACGAAATTTGAACATTCAGTGTATTCTCTGCTGTCTGGACTTTTGTGAATAATTATGCAAAAATGTCTCATCTGGTTGGACGGCAGAGATATACGTAGATCTCCGCTAAACCTCCGCCCCCTCCCCTCTGCTCCCTGCCTAGTGCCTACCCTCTATTCTCCGCTTCCTCATTGTGATCGCGACTTTGTTTCTTTGTAATACTTACTAATAATGGCTTCTAGAGAAAAATCTATCTGCTCTGTTGTTGGCTGTGGATACCAACTTACACTGGATACCAACTGGCCTAGATGACTCTTTTATTTTTGACGACGTTCCTACCACGTTGTCAAAGAAGCGCATCTTGGGTTGACAGGAAAGGGGGAATTACCGACATCTACAGGCTAAAATAATGTGTTTTTCCATGGCTTCTCAGGATGAACTTTACACATGCACAAAAACTCGTGTCAAGAAATACTGGAGTGGAGTTGAGTGTTCAAACTTTTTAGACACGTTTGAAGGACCATGGCCAAGACTTTTAATGTTGTTAAAATTATGTTATAAATCATGTCATAATACCTTTAACAAGGAGTGAGTAGCCCTTTAAACAGTCACTATAGAGCACCGAAGTCCTGACGTAACTCGCTCATCCCTTCCATTCCCCTGGTTCTAAAGTCCTGACGTAACTCGCTCATCCCTTCGATTCCCCTGGTTCTAAAGTCCTGACGTAACTCGCTCATCCCTTCGATTCCCCTGGTTCTAAAGTCCTGACGTAACTCGCTCATCCCTTCGATTCCCCTGGTTCTAAAGTCCTGACGTAACTCGCTCATCCCTTCGATTCCCCTGGTTCTAAAGTCCTGACGTAACTCGCTCATCCCTTCCATTCCCCTGGTTCTAAAGTCCTGACGTCACTCGCTCATCCCTTCCATTCCCCTGGTTCTAAAGTCCTGACGTAACTCGCGGAAGTAATTTCTCTATGGAGAATAACATGGGGTGATCTTAATATCGTCTACTATAAGCGTTGTGGTCCAAAAATAAACAAGCTGTCTCGGCGTTATTGTCAGGGAGGTGTCTCTGTATCGTTTGCAACAGTCAGTCACTCATATATGATACAGTCTGTTTCTAGCGAAAATCTAACTAATTCAGCAGCAGTAACAATAGCGTTTTCTCTCAGTCAGTTGATTCTTCATATCCATATGAGTGAAGCGGCCGGGGTGACATGTTTATTTTTCAAACACAGTTGTTATATGAGGCGATCTAAAATCGCCTCAATGGGGATTTCAATGCAACTAAACAAATACATGAACCTGGGGACTGGCGCCCTCTACTGGAAGGGACGTCAGACTTCGGTGCTCTATGACAGTCACTGTACCAAAAAATAGAAAGATACCTTAAAAAATGATTTGGAGGCAGATGAAATAAAGTTCTGAGAAAAGTTTAAGGTTTTAAGTTTTTTTTTAGTTGGTATAAAGTCAATTTACATAGAGAATGAGAATGTGCTACATGATTCAGAATATGATAGTATAATACATCAATATCATTTAGAATAATCAATTGTTCCAAGATGGATTCCAAATGAACCACTGAACTGAACCACCTCTTCACAGTGTTGTTCCAGGCTATAAATACCGCAGATCACGTCAGATGTGTTGATTTAAGTAAGTACTGGATAAGCCCAAAGCTTATCGATACCGGGTACTGGATAAGCCCAAAGCTTATCGATACCGGGTACTGGATAAGCCCAAAGCTTATCGATACCGGGTACTGGATAAGCCCAAAGCTTATCGATACCGGGTACTGGATAAGCCCAAAGCTTATCGATACCGGGTACTCGATAAGCCCAAAGCTTATCGATACCGGGTACTGGATAAGCCCAAAGCTTATCGATACCGGGTACTGGATAAGCCCAAAGCTTATCGATACCGGGTACTGGATAAGCCCAAAGCTTATCGATACCGGGTACTGGATAAGCCCAAAGCTTATCGATACCGGGTACTGGATAAGCCCAAAGCTTATCGATACCGGGTACTGGATAAGCCCAAAGCTTATCGATACCGGGTACTGGATAAGCCCAAAGCTTATTGATACCGGGTACTGGATAAGCCCAAAGCTTATCGATACCGGGTACTGGATAAGCCCAAAGCTTATCGATACCGGGTACTCGATAAGCCCAAAGCTTATCGATACCGGGTACTGGATAAGCCCAAAGCTTATTGATACCGGGTACTGGATAAGCCCAAAGCTTATCGATACCGGGTACTCGATAAGCCCAAAGCTTATTGATACCGGGTACTGGATAAGCCCAAAGCTTATTGATACCGGGTACTGGATAAGCCCAAAGCTTATCGATACCGGGTACTCGATAAGCCCAAAGCTTATTGATACCGGGTACTGGATAAGCCCAAAGCTTATCGATACCGGGTACTCGATAAGCCCAAAGCTTATTGATACCGGGTACTCGATAAGCCCAAAGCTTATTGATACCGGGTACTGGATAAGCCCAAAGCTTATCGATACCGGGTACTGGATAAGCCCAAAGCTTATCGATACCGGGTACTCGATAAGCCCAAAGCTTATTGATACCGGGTACTCGATAAGCCCAAAGCTTATCGATACCGGGTACTGGATAAGCCCAAAGCTTATCGATACCGGGTACTGGATAAGCCCAAAGCTTATCGATACCGGGTACTGGATAAGCCCAAAGCTTATCGATACCGGGTACTGGATAAGCCCAAAGCTTATCGATACCGGGTACTGGATAAGCCCAAAGCTTATCGATACCGGGTACTGGATAAGCCCAAAGCTTATCGATACCGGGTACTGGATAAGCCCAAAGCTTATCGATACCGGGTACTGGATAAGCCCAAAGCTTATCGATACCGGGTACTGGATAAGCCCAAAGCTTATCGATACCGGGTACTGGATAAGCCCAAAGCTTATCGATACCGGGTACTGGATAAGCCCAAAGCTTATCGATACCGGGTACTGGATAAGCCCAAAGCTTATCGATACCGGGTACTCGATAAGCCCAAAGCTTATTGATACCGGGTACTGGATAAGCCCAAAGCTTATCGATACCGGGTACTGGATAAGCCCAAAGCTTATTGATACCGGGTACTGGATAAGCCCAAAGCTTATCGATACCGGGTACTCGATAAGCCCAAAGCTTATTGATACCGGGTACTGGATAAGCCCAAAGCTTATCGATACCGGGTACTCGATAAGCCCAAAGCTTATCGATACCGGGTACTGGATAAGCCCAAAGCTTATTGATACCGGGTACTCTAAGCCCAAAGCTTATTGATACCGGGTACTCGATAATAAGCTTGTTATCTGTGTTTTTCGGGTATCGGTTATCGAGCTCCATTAACGACCAGTACATTTAGGCGTCGTCCACAGCAGTTCACGGGAACAAAAAGCAAGTGCTACGGGCCATGATGGAGTCTGAAGAGGTGGGTTTTCAGTCTGGAAGGTTGGGAGTGAGGCTGCAGTTCTGACTGCAATGGGAAGTGCATTCCATCGTTTTGGAGCCAGGAGGGAGAAGAGATTTGGGACGTGTGGAGCGTTTTTAGTGAAGGTATACTTCCAAGGACTATTGAAAGAGGACGGGAAGCGACGACCGTACGGTGGACTCCATGTTGCTCCCTGGAAGGACAGAAGACCGTACGGTGGACTCCATGTTGCTCCTGGAAGGACAGAAGACCGTACGGTGGACTCCATGTTGCTCCTGGAAGGACAGAAGACCGTACGGTGGACTCCATGTTGCTCCTGGAAGGACAGAAGACCGTACGGTGGACTCCATGTTGCTCCTGGAAGGACAGAAGACCGTACGGTGGACTCCATGTTGCTCCTGGAAGGACAGAAGACCGTACGGTGGACTCCATGTTGCTCCTGGAAGGACAGAAGACCGTACGGTGGACTCCATGTTGCTCCTGGAAGGACAGAAGACCGTACGGTGGACTCCATGTTGCTCCTGGAAGGACAGAAGACCGTACGGTGGACTCCATGTTGCTCCTGGAAGGACAGAAGACCGTACGGTGGACTCCATGTTGCTCCTGGAAGGACAGAAGACCGTACGGTGGACTCCATGTTGCTCCTGGAAGGACAGAAGACCGTACGGTGGACTCCATGTTGCTCCTGGAAGGACAGAAGACCGTACGGTGGACTCCATGTTGCTCCTGGAAGGACAGAAGACCGTACGGTGGACTCCATGTTGCTCCTGGAAGGACAGAAGACCGTACGGTGGACTCCATGTTGCTCCTGGAAGGACAGAAGACCGTACGGTGGACTCCATGTTGCTCCTGGAAGGACAGAAGACCGTACGGTGGACTCCATGTTGCTCCTGGAAGGACAGAAGACCGTACGGTGGACTCCATGTTGCTCCTGGAAGGACAGAAGACCGTACGGTGGACTCCATGTTGCTCCTGGAAGGACAGAAGACCGTACGGTGGACTCCATGTTGCTCCTGGAAGGACAGAAGACCGTACGGTGGACTCCATGTTGCTCCTGGAAGGACAGAAGACCGTACGGTGGACTCCATGTTGCTCCTGGAAGGACAGAAGACCGTACGGTGGACTCCATGTTGCTCCTGGAAGGACAGAAGACCGTACGGTGGACTCCATGTTGCTCCTGGAAGGACAGAAGACCGTACGGTGGACTCCATGTTGCTCCTGGAAGGACAGAAGACCGTACGGTGGACTCCATGTTGCTCCTGGAAGGACAGAAGACCGTACGGTGGACTCCATGTTGCTCCTGGAAGGACAGAAGACCGTACGGTGGACTCCATGTTGCTCCTGGAAGGACAGAAGACCGTACGGTGGACTCCATGTTGCTCCTGGAAGGACAGAAGACCGTACGGTGGACTCCATGTTGCTCCTGGAAGGACAGAAGACCGTACGGTGGACTCCATGTTGCTCCTGGAAGGACAGAAGACCGTACGGTGGACTCCATGTTGCTCCTGGAAGGACAGAAGACCGTACGGTGGACTCCATGTTGCTCCTGGAAGGACAGAAGACCGTACGGTGGACTCCATGTTGCTCCTGGAAGGACAGAAGACCGTACGGTGGACTCCATGTTGCTCCTGGAAGGACAGAAGACCGTACGGTGGACTCCATGTTGCTCCTGGAAGGACAGAAGACCGTACGGTGGACTCCATGTTGCTCCTGGAAGGACAGAAGACCGTACGGTGGACTCCATGTTGCTCCTGGAAGGACAGAAGACCGTACGGTGGACTCCATGTTGCTCCTGGAAGGAGCAACATGGAGTCCACCGTACGGTCTTCTGTCCTTCCAGGAGCAACATGGAGTCCACCGTATACGGTCTTCTGTCCTTCCAGTTCAGTCCCTCTTCCTGCCGTCCCTGTGGGTGAGCATGTGCACCAGGCCGGGCGCCAGCACCATCACCACCTGGGGCACCATGATGAACTTGACCAGGAACAGGCCGTAGAAGAGGCCCGGCGGGCCCACGGGCAGCGCCAGCCGGTTGACGTGGTACAGGGCCAGCGAGGCCAGCGCCAGGGCGAGGGCGCGGGGGGCCCGGGGCAGCGCGGGGGGGGCCCAGTGGCGCGCCAGGCCCAGGCCCAGCAGCGCCCCGCAGTCCCGCGTCAGGGAGGAGAACGGCGCCGTGTCTATGCGGACCCACTCGGGGCGAGCGCACCGCTTCCTGGCCAGAGCCATGGACCTGATGGACAGACGCACGCACACACACACACACACACAGTGGAGAGGGTTCGGGACAGGGAAAAAGTACTCAAATGTAAGGTTTTAAAGTATGTAAAGGTATCAGTCAGTGTTGTTTTCGTCGACTAAAACTAAGACGAAAAGTGTTCGTCGACTACCTTTTTTCACTGACTAAAACTAAATAAAAACGAATCTATGATGACTAAAACTAAGACTAAATATACTGACAATTTCGTCAACAAATAAAAACTAGACTAAAATGTTAGGCAGGGACTAGTGGACAAGGGATCCAGTTTTATGCTGTGAGATTGTAGATCTGCTATTTTCAGCATGCAACCAAAGTGTAAAATATGTCATTACAGCGTCATCAAGGCCTGTCAAAACACATTTTAGTCGACTAAATCAACTGTAGATTTAGTCGACTAAAACTAGACTAGACACTAGAACATTCCAGGCGACAAAAATGTGACTAAAACTAAGTGAAACTATTCAAGAGACTAAAACTAAAGCATAACATGATGCTGACACCAAAATGGGTGCCCGGTCAGAATGGGCTAGTCCCTGATTATCCCTCTAAGACCCAGCATTGCTTTTCAGCAACAATTTTATTTTAATTAATTACTTAATTATTATTATTATTTTTCTGTTCTTTTGTGTCTAGAACATGTCTAGAACATGTTTTATTCATTATTGTGAAAGATATCCCCCAAATGTAAATTATTAATTTATTATATAATTATTATACATTTTTCATCAAACTTTTATTTTTTTATTTTTTTGTCTTAGTCCTAGTAGTACAAAGTAGTATTAAAGGTATATTCAGTGATTTCACTTAATTCAAATATCACTTAT
Organism: Protomyctophum parallelum; assembly: GCF_964188405.1. Classification (NCBI taxonomy): domain Eukaryota; kingdom Metazoa; phylum Chordata; class Actinopteri; order Myctophiformes; family Myctophidae; genus Protomyctophum; species Protomyctophum parallelum. The sequence continues at coordinate 46,266,794 of NC_139719.1, forward strand.
GTTTTTGTTTTGTTGTGATAATCCTCCCTACTATAGAGTGTGCTGGCCATATAAGGAGTTCCTCCCTGTCCCCAGTTAACCCCTGGGGGTCAAAAAACCTTAGGTTTCGTTTTTGACTCTATCCTGATTGGACGAAAGGCTTTGGGTCCCACAGCCAAAAACAAAACCTAAGGTTGTTTGAGTGAAATCACTGAATATACCTTTAAGGTTGAAATCTATTTTTTGCAAGTAGAAATTAATGCGGGTCTTAGAGGGTTATACTACGATTATAATAAGACTTTTTTTTGTTAGGAAGAACGTAGTCTTATTCTATCCATGGCAGTCCAATAGGGAATGAGCTTTAGTATAGAATATCCCAGTTTCACATCCAGGTGGCCAGATGTCCTACAGTCAGTGACGTCTCTACTGGGGGGCATTGGGGGGCATTGCCCCATAGAGTTATATATCTATAGAGAAGACACCCGAGTTCTCCTCCCATCCACTTGCATTAAGTTGCTCAAAAGCGCATGAGGCGGATTCACTCCTCCTTCCTGGTAGGAACAGAGTGCATTCTGGGATTGATTGGTTACAAACACATGAACGCGCTGCCGTTGACTATCATTGTGCCGTTTGTGCGCGTTCACGTATGAAACATTCGTTCACGTGTCATGGCCCCAATCACATGAACGTGCACAATGATAGTCAACGGAGCAGCGCTGGCTCGAGCTGCAATACCAAATCCGGCCACTATGTCCATTTCGCCTCAAGATTTCCTCTGGGTGCCTTCTCTAGAAATATATATACTCTAAGCATTGCCCCCCCAGATTGGATGTTGTGCCCCTCCAGTCCAGATTGGCCAGTAGTAGGCCTATACCCTACCCTACTGTACCAATATTTGAATGTTTTACAAATGTTAAATCTATAAGTTCTTCATGATTATTGTAAATATATATACATGTTCAAATTAATGGAAATACAAGGTAATATATGCATGCAGAAGACATTATAATGCTCAACATATTTGTATTTATTTGTTTGTTGTTGGTGCTGCTGCATAATTGTAGCCTTTTTCAAGCATCACTTTGTATTAGGCGACTACTTGTTATACATAGGGGGGGGGGGGGGGGGGGGGTTGAAAAAAGTATGCCCCCCTGCTGATTTGTGCCTGGAGACGGCACTGCCTGCAGTACACCAGATGTCTCCCTACACGTTCGCTTGTAGATCTGCTATTTTCGGTGCGCGGCGTGCGGGCGTCAGACTCACCAGGACAGGTCGACGCCCACCGCCGACAGGCCGCCGTGCAGCGACAGGGCTCCGGCCAGCAGGGCGGCGCTAGTGCACATGAAGAACAGCAGGGGGCGCCCGTGAGGCACCCTGCGACCGAGCACCACGCCGAGCATGAGTCCTGAAGACAAGACCACACACACACACACACACACACACGCACGCACACACACACACACACAACATGGAGTTAGTTAGTCTGTTCTAAATGTGTGGAATGTGCCTTTAGAAAGACCACACACACACACACACACACAACATGGAGCAGTCAGTTATAGTCTGTTCTAAATGTGTGGAATGTGCCTTTAGAAAGACCACACACACACACACACACACACACACAACACAGAGCAGTCAGTTATAGTCTGCTCTAAATGTGTGGAATGTGCCTTTAGAAAGACCACACACACACACACAACACAGAGCAGTCAGTTATAGTCTGCTCTAAATGTGTGGAATGTGCCTTTAGAAAGACCACACACACACACAACACAGAGCAGTCAGTTATAGTCTGCTCTAAATGTGTGGAATGTGCCTTTAGAAAGACCACACACACACACAACACAGAGCAGTCAGTTATAGTCTGTTCTAAATGTGTGGAATGTGCCTTTAGAAAGACCACACACACACACACACACAACACAGAGCAGTCAGTTATAGTCTGTTCTAAATGTGTGGAATGTGCCTTTAGGAAGACCACACACACACAACATGGAGTTAGTCTGTTCTAAATGTGTGGAATGTGCCTTTAGGAAGACCACACACAACACAGAGCAGTCAGTTATAGTCTGTTCTAAATGTGTGGAATGTGCCTTTAGAAAGACCACACACACACACACACACAACACAGAGCAGTCAGTTATAGTCTGTTCTAAATGTGTGGAATGTGCCTTTAGGAAGACCACACACACACAACACAGAGCAGTCAGTTATAGTCTGTTCTAAATGTGTGGAATGTGCCTTTAGAAAGACCACACACACACACAACACAGAGCAGTCAGTTATAGTCTGTTCTAAATGTGTGGAATGTGCCTTTAGGAAGACCACACACACACAACACAGAGCAGTCAGTTATAGTCTGTTCTAAATGTGTGGAATGTGCCTTTAGAAAGACCACACACACAACACAGAGCAGTCAGTTATAGTCTGTTCTAAATGTGTGGAATGTGCCTTTAGAAAGACCACACACACACAACACAGAGCAGTCAGTTATAGTCTGTTCTAAATGTGTGGAATGTGCCTTTAGAAAGACCACACACACACACACAACACAGAGCAGTCAGTTATAGTCTGTTCTAAATGTGTGGAATGTGCCTTTAGAAAGACCACACACACACACAACACAGAGCAGACAGTTATAGTCTGTTCTAAATGTGTGGAATGTGCCTTTAGAAAGACCACACACACACACAACACAGAGCAGTCAGTTATAGTCTGTTCTAAATGTGTGGAATGTGCCTTTAGGAAGACCACACACACACACACAACACAGAGCAGTCAGTTATAGTCTGTTCTAAATGTGTGGAATGTGCCTTTAGAAAGACCACACACACACACACAACACAGAGCAGTCAGTTATAGTCTGTTCTAAATGTGTGGAATGTGCCTTTAGGAAGACCACACACACACAACACAGAGCAGTCAGTTATAGTCTGTTCTAAATGTGTGGAATGTGCCTTTAGAAAGACCACACACACACACACACACACACACACACACACACACAACACAGAGCAGTCAGTTATAGTCTGTTCTAAATGTGTGGAATGTGCCTTTAGGAAGACCACACACACACAACACAGAGCAGTCAGTTATAGTCTGTTCTAAATGTGTGGAATGTGCCTTTAGAAAGACCACACACACAACACAGAGCAGTCAGTTATAGTCTGTTCTAAATGTGTGGAATGTGCCTTTAGAAAGACCACACACACACAACACAGAGCAGTCAGTTATAGTCTGTTCTAAATGTGTGGAATGTGCCTTTAGAAAGACCACACACACACACACAACACAGAGCAGTCAGTTATAGTCTGTTCTAAATGTGTGGAATGTGCCTTTAGAAAGACCACACACACACACAACACAGAGCAGACAGTTATAGTCTGTTCTAAATGTGTGGAATGTGCCTTTAGAAAGACCACACACACACACACACAACACAGAGCAGTCAGTTATAGTCTGCTCTAAATGTGTGGAATGTGCCTTTAGGAAGACCACACACACACAACACAGAGCAGTCAGTTATAGTCTGTTCTAAATGTGTGGAATGTGCCTTTAGAAAGACCACACACACACACACACACACACAACACAGAGCAGTCAGTTATAGTCTGTTCTAAATGTGTGGAATGTGCCTTTAGAAAGACCACACACACACACACAACACAGAGCAGTCAGTTATAGTCTGTTCTAAATGTGTGGAATGTGCCTTTAGAAAGACCACACACACACAACACAGAGCAGTCAGTTATAGTCTGCTCTAAATGTGTGGAATGTGCCTTTAGAAAGACCACACACACACAACACAGAGCAGTCAGTTATAGTCTGTTCTAAATGTGTGGAATGTGCCTTTAGAAAGACCACACACACAACACAGAGCAGTCAGTTATAGTCTGTTCTAAATGTGTGGAATATGCCTTTAGAAAGACCACACACACACAACACAGAGCAGTCAGTTATAGTCTGTTCTAAATGTGTGGAATATGCCTTTAGAAAGACCACACACACACACACAACACAGAGCAGTCAGTTATAGTCTGCTCTAAATGTGTGGAATATGCCTTTAGAAAGACCACACACACACACACACACACACACACACACACAACACAGAGCAGTCAGTTATAGTCTGCTCTAAATGTGTGGAATGTGCCTTTAGAAAGACCACACACACACAACACAGAGCAGTCAGTTATAGTCTGCTCTAAATGTGTGGAATGTGCCTTTAGAAAGACCACACACACACACAACACAGAGCAGTCAGTTATAGTCTGCTCTAAATGTGTGGAATGTGCCTTTAGAAAGGGAATGAAAGACTGTCTGACAGTTGGTGTTTTATGTATGTTTATTTACATACTTATTATGTACATGTTTTTTTTTTCTTGCTTACTGTAAGTCACTCTGGATTAACACATTTTGGGGCGGGGAAGCCCGGGAACCCCTTTTGGTGTCAGCATCATGTCATGCTTTAGCTATTGAAAAATATCAGATCTACAAGCTCGTAGCGCGCCACTCGGTGGAGCTTGTAGGTCTGCTATTTTGCTGCTATACGACGGACACAGAAACATAGGCTTTTTCTGAAAACTGTCAGGATGTAGAAGACATTCGGTGCTCTATTACTGTATATATATATATTTAATATAAATGAACGGTATAGAGTTGACCTCTGACCTGTGACAGAGCCAGCCAGGACCTGGTGAGGGAAGTGAGCCAGGATGAACACCCTGGACAGTCCTACGGCCACCAGGAGCACTGCGTACAGTATGTACGGTAGAGAGGACAGGAGGAGGCTGGAGAAACACATAAACATACTGTAACATAACATACTGTAACATAACATACTGTAACATAACATACTGTAACATAACATACTGTAACATAACATACTGTAACGTAACATACTGTAACGTAACATACTGTAACATAACATACTGTAACATAACATACTGTAACATAACATACTGTAACATAACATACTGTAACGTAACATACTGTAACATAACATACTGTAACATAACATACTGTAACATAACATACTGTAACATAACATACTGTAACGTAACATACTGTAACATAACATACTGTAACATAACATACTGTAACGTAACATACTGTAACGTAACATACTGTAACATAACATACTGTAACATAACATACTGTAACATAACATACTGTAACGTAACATACTGTAACGTAACATACTGTAACGTAACATACTGTAACGTAACATACTGTAACGTAACATACTGTAACGTAACATACTGTAACATAACATACTGTAACATAACATACTGTAACATAACATACTGTAACATAACATACTGTAACATAACATACTGTAACGTAACATACTGTAACATAACATACTGTAACGTAACATACTGTAACATAACATACTGTAACATAACACACTGTAACATAACACACTGTAACATAACATACTGTAACGTAACATACTGTAACGTAACATACTGTAACATAACATACTGTAACATAACATACTGTAACGTAACATACTGTAACATAACATACTGTAACATAACATACTGTAACGTAACATACTGTAACATAACATACTGTAACATAACATACTGTAACGTAACATACTGTAACGTAACATACTGTAACGTAACATACTGTAACGTAACATACTGTAACATAACATACTGTAACATAACATACTGTAACATAACATACTGTAACATAACATACTGTAACGTAACATACTGTAACGTAACATACTGTAACATAACATACTGTAACGTAACATACTGTAACGTAACATACTGTAACATAACATACTGTAACGTAACATACTGTAACGTAACATACTGTAACATAACATACTGTAACATAACATACTGTAACGTAACATACTGTAACGTAACATACTGTAACATAACATACTGTAACATAACATACTGTAACATAACATACTGTAACGTAACATACTGTAACATAACATACTGTAACGTAACATACTGTAACGTAACATACTGTAACATAACATACTGTAACATAACATACTGTAACATAACATACTGTAACATAACATACTGTAACATAACATACTGTAACGTAACATACTGTAACGTAACATACTGTAACATAACATACTGTAACGTAACATACTGTAACGTAACATACTGTAACGTAACATACTGTAACGTAACATACTGTAACGTAACATACTGTAACGTAACATACTGTAACGTAACATACTGTAACGTAACATACTGTAACGTAACATACTGTAACGTAACATACTGTAACGTAACATACTGTAACGTAACATACTGTAACGTAACATACTGTAACGTAACATACTGTAACGTAACATACTGTAACGTAACATACTGTAACGTAACATACTGTAACGTAACATACTGTAACGTAACATACTGTAACGTAACATACTGTAACGTAACATACTGTAACGTAACATACTGTAACGTAACATACTGTAACGTAACATACTGTAACGTAACATACTGTAACGTAACATACTGTAACATAACATACTGTAACATAACATACTGTAACATAACATACTGTAACGTAACATACTGTAACGTAACATACTGTAACGTAACATACTGTAACGTAACATACTGTAACGTAACATACTGTAACGTAACATACTGTAACGTAACATACTGTAACGTAACATACTGTAACGTAACATACTGTAACATAACATACTGTAACATAACATACTGTAACATAACATACTGTAACATAACATACTGTAACATAACATACTGTAACATAACATACTGTAACATAACATACTGTAACATAACATACTGTAACATAACATACTGTAACATAACATACTGTAACATAACATACTGTAACGTAACATACTGTAACGTAACATACTGTAACGTAACATACTGTAACGTAACATACTGTAACGTAACATACTGTAACGTAACATACTGTAACATAACATACTGTAACATAACATACTGTAACATAACATACTGTAACATAACATACTGTAACATAACATACTGTAACATAACATACTGTAACATAACATACTGTAACGTAACATACTGTAACATAACATACTGTAACGTAACATACTGTAACATAACATACTGTAACATAACATACTGTAACATAACATACTGTAACATAACATACTGTAACATAACATACTGTAACATAACATACTGTAACATAACATACTGTAACATAACATACTGTAACGTAACATACTGTAACGTAACATACTGTAACGTAACATACTGTAACGTAACATACTGTAACATAACATACTGTAACATAACATACTGTAACATAACATACTGTAACATAACATACTGTAACATAACATACTGTAACATAACATACTGTAACATAACATACTGTAACATAACATACTGTAACGTAACATACTGTAACGTAACATACTGTAACGTAACATACTGTAACGTAACATACTGTAACATAACATACTGTAACATAACATACTGTAACATAACATACTGTAACATAACATACTGTAACATAACATACTGTAACATAACATACTGTAACATAACATACTGTAACATAACATACTGTAACATAACATACTGTAACATAACATACTGTAACATAACATACTGTAACATAACATACTGTAACGTAACATACTGTAACGTAACACACTGTAACATAACACACTGTAACGTAACACACTGTAACGTAACACACTGTAACGTAACACACTGTAACGTAACACACTGTAACGTAACATACTGTAACGTAACATACTGTAACGTAACATACTGTAACGTAACATACTGTAACGTAACATACTGTAACGTAACATACTGTAACGTAACATACTGTAACATAACATACTGTAACATAACATACTGTAACATAACATACTGTAACATAACATACTGTAACATAACATACTGTAACATAACATACTGTAACATAACATACTGTAACGTAACATACTGTAACATAACATACTGTAACATAACATACTGTAACGTAACATACTGTAACATAACATACTGTAACATAACATACTGTAACGTAACATACTGTAACGTAACATACTGTAACATAACATACTGTAACATAACATACTGTAACATAACATACTGTAACGTAACATACTGTAACATAACATACTGTAACATAACATACTGTAACATAACATACTGTAACATAACATACTGTAACGTAACATACTGTAACATAACATACTGTAACGTAACATACTGTAACATAACATACTGTAACGTAACATACTGTAACGTAACATACTGTAACGTAACATACTGTAACGTAACATACTGTAACGTAACATACTGTAACGTAACATACTGTAACATAACATACTGTAACATAACATACTGTAACATAACATACTGTAACATAACATACTGTAACATAACATACTGTAACGTAACATACTGTAACATAACATACTGTAACGTAACATACTGTAACATAACATACTGTAACGTAACATACTGTAACGTAACATACTGTAACGTAACATACTGTAACGTAACATACTGTAACGTAACATACTGTAACGTAACATACTGTAACGTAACATACTGTAACATAACATACTGTAACATAACATACTGTAACATAACATACTGTAACGTAACATACTGTAACGTAACATACTGTAACATAACATACTGTAACATAACATACTGTAACGTAACATACTGTAACGTAACATACTGTAACGTAACATACTGTAACGTAACATACTGTAACGTAACATACTGTAACATAACATACTGTAACATAACATACTGTAACATAACATACTGTAACGTAACATACTGTAACGTAACATACTGTAACGTAACATACTGTAACGTAACATACTGTAACGTAACATACTGTAACGTAACATACTGTAACATAACATACTGTAACATAACATACTGTAACATAACATACTGTAACATAACATACTGTAACATAACATACTGTAACATAACATACTGTAACATAACATACTGTAACATAACATACTGTAACATAACATACTGTAACATAACATACTGTAACATAACATACTGTAACATAACATACTGTAACGTAACATACTGTAACATAACATACTGTAACATAACATACTGTAACATAACATACTGTAACATAACATACTGTAACATAACATACTGTAACATAACATACTGTAACGTAACATACTGTAACATAACATACTGTAACGTAACATACTGTAACGTAACATACTGTAACGTAACATACTGTAACGTAACATACTGTAACGTAACATACTGTAACGTAACATACTGTAACATAACATACTGTAACATAACATACTGTAACATAACATACTGTAACGTAACATACTGTAACATAACATACTGTAACGTAACATACTGTAACATAACATACTGTAACGTAACATACTGTAACGTAACATACTGTAACGTAACATACTGTAACGTAACATACTGTAACGTAACATACTGTAACGTAACATACTGTAACGTAACATACTGTAACGTAACATACTGTAACATAACATACTGTAACATAACATACTGTAACATAACATACTGTAACGTAACATACTGTAACGTAACATACTGTAACATAACATACTGTAACGTAACATACTGTAACGTAACATACTGTAACGTAACATACTGTAACGTAACATACTGTAACGTAACATACTGTAACGTAACATACTGTAACATAACATACTGTAACGTAACATACTGTAACATAACATACTGTAACATAACATACTGTAACATAACATACTGTAACATAACATACTGTAACATAACATACTGTAACATAACATACTGTAACATAACATACTGTAACATAACATACTGTAACATAACATACTGTAACGTAACATACTGTAACGTAACATACTGTAACGTAACATACTGTAACGTAACATACTGTAACGTAACATACTGTAACATAACATACTGTAACATAACATACTGTAACATAACATACTGTAACATAACATACTGTAACATAACATACTGTAACATAACATACTGTAACATAACATACTGTAACATAACATACTGTAACATAACATACTGTAACATAACATACTGTAACATAACATATGTAACATAACATACTGTAACATAACATACTGTAACATAACATACTGTAACATAACATACTGTAACGTAACATACTGTAACATAACATACTGTAACATAACATACTGTAACATAACATACTGTAACATAACATACTGTAACATAACATACTGTAACGTAACATACTGTAACGTAACATACTGTAACGTAACATACTGTAACGTAACATACTGTAACGTAACATACTGTAACGTAACATACTGTAACGTAACATACTGTAACGTAACATACTGTAACATAACATACTGTAACATAACATACTGTAACATAACATACTGTAACATAACATACTGTAACATAACATACTGTAACATAACATACTGTAACATAACATACTGTAACATAACATACTGTAACATAACATACTGTAACATAACATACTGTAACATAACATACTGTAACATAACATACTGTAACATAACATACTGTAACGTAACATACTGTAACGTAACATACTGTAACATAACATACTGTAACATAACATACTGTAACATAACATACTGTAACATAACATACTGTAACATAACATACTGTAACGTAACATACTGTAACGTAACATACTGTAACGTAACATACTGTAACGTAACATACTGTAACGTAACATACTGTAACGTAACATACTGTAACGTAACATACTGTAACGTAACATACTGTAACGTAACATACTGTAACGTAACATACTGTAACGTAACATACTGTAACGTAACATACTGTAACGTAACATACTGTAACATAACATACTGTAACATAACATACTGTAACGTAACATACTGTAACATAACATACTGTAACGTAACATACTGTAACGTAACATACTGTAACATAACATACTGTAACGTAACATACTGTAACGTAACATACTGTAACATAACATACTGTAACATAACATACTGTAACATAACATACTGTAACATAACATACTGTAACATAACATATGTAACATAACATACTGTAACATAACATACTGTAACGTAACATACTGTAACGTAACATACTGTAACATAACATACTGTAACATAACATACTGTAACATAACATACTGTAACGTAACATACTGTAACGTAACATACTGTAACGTAACATACTGTAACGTAACATACTGTAACATAACATACTGTAACGTAACATACTGTAACGTAACATACTGTAACATAACATACTGTAACATAACATACTGTAACATAACATACTGTAACGTAACATACTGTAACGTAACATACTGTAACGTAACATACTGTAACGTAACATACTGTAACGTAACATACTGTAACGTAACATACTGTAACGTAACATACTGTAACATAACATACTGTAACATAACATACTGTAACATAACATACTGTAACGTAACATACTGTAACATAACATACTGTAACATAACATACTGTAACATAACATACTGTAACATAACATACTGTAACATAACATACTGTAACATAACATACTGTAACGTAACATACTGTAACGTAACATACTGTAACGTAACATACTGTAACGTAACACACTGTAACATAACACACTGTAACATAACACACTGTAACATAACATACTGTAACATAACACACTGTAACATAACACACTGTAACATAACACACTGTAACATAACATACTGTAACATAACATACTGTAACATAACATACTGTAACATAACATACTGTAACATAACATACTGTAACATAACATACTGTAACATAACATACTGTAACGTAACATACTGTAACGTAACATACTGTAACATAACATACTGTAACATAACATACTGTAACATAACATACTGTAACATAACACACTGTAACATAACACACTGTAACATAACATACTGTAACATAACATACTGTAACATAACATACTGTAACATAACATACTGTAACGTAACATACTGTAACGTAACATACTGTAACGTAACATACTGTAACGTAACATACTGTAACATAACATACTGTAACATAACATACTGTAACATAACATACTGTAACATAACATACTGTAACATAACATACTGTAACGTAACATACTGTAACGTAACATACTGTAACGTAACATACTGTAACGTAACATACTGTAACATAACATACTGTAACATAACATACTGTAACATAACATACTGTAACATAACATACTGTAACATAACATACTGTAACATAACATACTGTAACATAACATACTGTAACATAACATACTGTAACATAACATACTGTAACATAACATACTGTAACATAACATACTGTAACATAACATACTGTAACATAACATACTGTAACATAACATACTGTAACATAACATACTGTAACATAACATACTGTAACATAACATACTGTAACATAACATACTGTAACGTAACATACTGTAACATAACATACTGTAACGTAACATACTGTAACATAACATACTGTAACATAACATACTGTAACATAACATACTGTAACATAACATACTGTAACATAACATACTGTAACGTAACATACTGTAACGTAACATACTGTAACGTAACATACTGTAACGTAACATACTGTAACATAACATACTGTAACATAACATACTGTAACGTAACATACTGTAACGTAACATACTGTAACGTAACATACTGTAACATAACATACTGTAACATAACATACTGTAACATAACATACTGTAACATAACATACTGTAACGTAACATACTGTAACATAACATACTGTAACATAACATACTGTAACATAACATACTGTAACATAACATACTGTAACGTAACATACTGTAACATAACATACTGTAACATAACATACTGTAACATAACATACTGTAACATAACATACTGTAACATAACATACTGTAACATAACATACTGTAACGTAACATACTGTAACGTAACATACTGTAACATAACATACTGTAACATAACATACTGTAACATAACATACTGTAACATAACATACTGTAACGTAACATACTGTAACATAACATACTGTAACATAACATACTGTAACATAACATACTGTAACATAACATACTGTAACGTAACATACTGTAACATAACATACTGTAACATAACATACTGTAACGTAACATACTGTAACGTAACATACTGTAACATAACATACTGTAACGTAACATACTGTAACGTAACATACTGTAACGTAACATACTGTAACATAACATACTGTAACGTAACATACTGTAACGTAACATACTGTAACATAACATACTGTAACATAACATACTGTAACATAACATACTGTAACATAACATACTGTAACATAACATACTGTAACGTAACATACTGTAACATAACATACTGTAACATAACATACTGTAACATAACATACTGTAACATAACATACTGTAACGTAACATACTGTAACATAACATACTGTAACATAACATACTGTAACGTAACATACTGTAACGTAACATACTGTAACGTAACATACTGTAACGTAACATACTGTAACGTAACATACTGTAACGTAACATACTGTAACGTAACATACTGTAACATAACATACTGTAACATAACATACTGTAACATAACATACTGTAACGTAACATACTGTAACATAACATACTGTAACATAACATACTGTAACGTAACATACTGTAACGTAACATACTGTAACGTAACATACTGTAACGTAACATACTGTAACATAACATACTGTAACGTAACATACTGTAACGTAACATACTGTAACGTAACATACTGTAACATAACATACTGTAACGTAACATACTGTAACGTAACATACTGTAACATAACATACTGTAACGTAACATACTGTAACGTAACATACTGTAACATAACATACTGTAACATAACATACTGTAACGTAACATACTGTAACGTAACATACTGTAACATAACATACTGTAACGTAACATACTGTAACGTAACATACTGTAACATAACATACTGTAACGTAACATACTGTAACATAACATACTGTAACATAACATACTGTAACGTAACATACTGTAACGTAACATACTGTAACGTAACATACTGTAACGTAACATACTGTAACGTAACATACTGTAACGTAACATACTGTAACATAACATACTGTAACATAACATACTGTAACATAACATACTGTAACATAACATACTGTAACGTAACATACTGTAACGTAACATACTGTAACATAACATACTGTAACGTAACATACTGTAACGTAACATACTGTAACATAACATACTGTAACATAACATACTGTAACATAACATACTGTAACGTAACATACTGTAACATAACATACTGTAACATAACATACTGTAACGTAACATACTGTAACGTAACATACTGTAACGTAACATACTGTAACGTAACATACTGTAACATAACATACTGTAACGTAACATACTGTAACGTAACATACTGTAACGTAACATACTGTAACATAACATACTGTAACGTAACATACTGTAACGTAACATACTGTAACATAACATACTGTAACGTAACATACTGTAACGTAACATACTGTAACATAACATACTGTAACATAACATACTGTAACGTAACATACTGTAACGTAACATACTGTAACATAACATACTGTAACGTAACATACTGTAACATAACATACTGTAACATAACATACTGTAACATAACATACTGTAACGTAACATACTGTAACATAACATACTGTAACATAACATACTGTAACATAACATACTGTAACGTAACATACTGTAACATAACATACTGTAACGTAACATACTGTAACGTAACATACTGTAACATAACATACTGTAACGTAACATACTGTAACGTAACATACTGTAACGTAACATACTGTAACGTAACATACTGTAACGTAACATACTGTAACGTAACATACTGTAACATAACATACTGTAACATAACATACTGTAACGTAACATACTGTAACGTAACATACTGTAACATAACATACTGTAACGTAACATACTGTAACGTAACATACTGTAACATAACATACTGTAACATAACATACTGTAACGTAACATACTGTAACATAACATACTGTAACGTAACATACTGTAACATAACATACTGTAACATAACATACTGTAACGTAACATACTGTAACGTAACATACTGTAACATAACATACTGTAACATAACATACTGTAACATAACATACTGTAACATAACATACTGTAACATAACATACTGTAACATAACATACTGTAACATAACATACTGTAACATAACATACTGTAACATAACATACTGTAACGTAACATACTGTAACGTAACATACTGTAACGTAACATACTGTAACGTAACATACTGTAACATAACATACTGTAACGTAACATACTGTAACATAACATACTGTAACATAACATACTGTAACGTAACATACTGTAACATAACATACTGTAACGTAACATACTGTAACATAACATACTGTAACGTAACATACTGTAACATAACATACTGTAACATAACATACTGTAACATAACATACTGTAACATAACATACTGTAACGTAACATACTGTAACATAACATACTGTAACATAACATACTGTAACGTAACATACTGTAACATAACATACTGTAACGTAACATACTGTAACATAACATACTGTAACATAACATACTGTAACATAACATACTGTAACATAACATACTGTAACATAACATACTGTAACGTAACATACTGTAACATAACATACTGTAACGTAACATACTGTAACGTAACATACTGTAACATAACATACTGTAACATAACATACTGTAACATAACATACTGTAACATAACATACTGTAACATAACATACTGTAACGTAACATACTGTAACATAACATACTGTAACATAACATACTGTAACGTAACATACTGTAACGTAACATACTGTAACGTAACATACTGTAACATAACATACTGTAACATAACATACTGTAACATAACATACTGTAACGTAACATACTGTAACATAACATACTGTAACATAACATACTGTAACGTAACATACTGTAACATAACATACTGTAACATAACATACTGTAACGTAACATACTGTAACATAACATACTGTAACGTAACATACTGTAACGTAACATACTGTAACATAACATACTGTAACATAACATACTGTAACGTAACATACTGTAACATAACATACTGTAACATAACATACTGTAACGTAACATACTGTAACATAACATACTGTAACATAACATACTGTAACATAACATACTGTAACGTAACATACTGTAACGTAACATACTGTAACATAACATACTGTAACATAACATACTGTAACGTAACATACTGTAACGTAACATACTGTAACGTAACATACTGTAACGTAACATACTGTAACATAACATACTGTAACATAACATACTGTAACGTAACATACTGTAACATAACATACTGTAACATAACATACTGTAACATAACATACTGTAACATAACATACTGTAACATAACATACTGTAACATAACATACTGTAACATAACATACTGTAACATAACATACTGTAACGTAACATACTGTAACATAACATACTGTAACATAACATACTGTAACGTAACATACTGTAACGTAACATACTGTAACGTAACATACTGTAACATAACATACTGTAACGTAACATAACATATGTACGGTAGAGAGGACAGGAGGAGGCTGGAGAAACACATAAACATAAACCAGTGTTGTTTTTGGCAGCAAATCTCTATTTTAGTTTTAGTCATATAGTCTTTGGACTGAAACTTCATTTAGTTTTAGTCACATTTTAGTCACCTGTAATGTCTTAGTGTTTAGTCTAGTTTTAGTCGACTAAATGTCATAAGATTTTAGTCGACTAAATCTACAGTTGATTTAGTTGACTAAAATGTGTTTTGGTGGGCCTTGATGCCGTCGTAATGAGTGTTTTTACACTTGCTGAAAATAGCTGATCTACAAGCTCACAACGCGTCGCGTTGCGACGCGTTGTGAGCTTGTAGATCGGCTAAAATGATCGGCTAAAATGACTTATACTGGATCTCTTGTCCACTAGTCCCTTCCTAACATTTTAGTCTAGTTTTTATTTGTCAGTATATTTGATCTTAGTTTTAGTCATCATAGCTTAGTTTTCATTTAGTTTCTATTCATTTTTGTCAGTGGAAAAAGGTAGGCGACGAACATTTTTCGTCTTAGTTTTAGTCGACGAAAACAACACTGTACTGTAACATAACATACTGTAACATAACATACTGTAACATGACATAACATAATGATAACAGGATGAACACCCTGGACAGTCCTACGGCCACCAGCATCACCACGTACAGTACAATACAGTACAGAGGAGGGTGGAGAAACATGACATGACATGATGCCATAGTCTGAAAAACAACCTTTTCAGACTCCATCATGGCACTTACCCTAGCCTAGCCCCTTAGATAGCACTTTATGTAGACTTGGATAGCATTTGATACAGACATTTGATACTAGAATTGCATTTTATGTATAGTCATAGCACTTTATAGTATATATGTATAGTATAGTATAGTTTATATGTATAGTTTCATTATTCATGCTTTTTTGTTCTTGCTTATTGTAAATCGCTCTGGATTAAGAGCTAAATGCCTAAATTGTGTGAATTGTATTGTATGGAAGAGAAGACCTACCCTATAGGGGACACGGGGAGAACATGTGAGGGTACCTACCCTAGGGGACACGGGGAGAACATGTGAGGGTACCTACCCTAGGGGACACGGGGAGAACATGTGAGGGTACCTACCCTATAGGGGACACGGGGAGAACATGTGAGGGTACCTACCCTAGGGGACACGGGGAGAACATGTGAGGGTACCTACCCTAGGGGACACGGGGAGAACATGTGAGGGTACCTACCCTAGGGGACACGGGGAGAACATGTGAGGGTACCTACCCTATAGGGGACACGGGGAGAACATGTGAGGGTACCTACCCTATAGGGCAGGGGTTCCCAAACTTTTTTGGACCAGGTACCCCTTTTGGGGTAGATATTTTTCCAGGTACCCCCTCATCCTCGCAACACAGATAACAATATATTTACAACCACACGCAGTGTTTCCTGCAGGAAAAAGCTTTGGCATGGTGCTGGGCGCAGGCCGCAGGGGGGCCTTCTTGCGTCGAACATTTTGATGAATTAATTAATTTGATTCAATAATTAATTAATTTGTATTATTGCTCTTGTATTGCTATTGGAGACACTGGGGGGACACTGGGGGACACTGGGCAGGCACTGGGGAGGCACTGGGGAGACACTGGGGAGGCACTCGGGAGGCACTCAGGGGGACACTGGGGAGGCACTGGGGAGGCACTCAGGGGGACACTGGGGAGGCACTGGGGAGACACTGGGGAGGCACTCAGGGAGACACTGGGGAGGCACTCAGGGGGACACTGGGGAGGCACTCAGGGGGACACTGGGGAGGCACTGAGGGGACATTGAGGAGTCACTGGGAAGGCACTGAGGGGACACTGGGGAGGCACTGGGAAGGCACTGGGGAGCATGGGGAGGCACTGAGGGGACACTGGGGAGGCACTGGGGAGATACTGGGGAGACACTGGGGAGCATGGGGAGGCACTCAGGGGGACACTGGGGAGGCACTGGGGAGGCACTCGGCTGGGCACTGGGGAGGCACTCAGGGGGACACTGGGGAGGCACTGGGAAGGGTCTGAGGGGACACTGGGGAGGCACTGGGAAGGCACTGAGGGGACACTGGGGAGACACTGGGGAGGCACTCAGGGGGACACTGGGGAGGCACTGGGAAGGCACTGAGGGGACACTGGGGAGGCACTGGGAAGGCACTGAGGGGACACTGGGGAGACACTGGGGAGACACTGGGCAGGCACTCAGGGGGACACTGGGGAGGCACTGGGGAGGCACTCAGGGGGACACTGGGGAGGCACTGGGGAAGCACTGAGGGGACACTGGGGAGGCACTGGGAAGGCACTGGGGAGGCACTGGGGAGAAACTGCAGCCACTGGGGAGACATTGGGGAGGCACTGGGGAGACACTGGGAAGGCACTCAGGGGGACACTGGGGAGGCACTGGGGGGACACTGGGGAGGCACTCAGGGGGACACTGGGGAGGCACTGGGGCAGCACTGAGGGGACACTGGGGAGGCACTGGGGAGCCACTGGGCAGACACTGGGGAGGCACCATGGCGGACACTGGGGAGACACTGGGCAGACACTGCAGGGCAGACACTGGGGAGGCACTTGGGGAGGCACTGGACATTTCATATCACACACACACCATGATTCACTAGCCCCCTCAAAAAAAAAAAAAAAAAAAAAACTTTTCTTTTCTTTTTTTTTTTTGAGGGGGCTTGGGGTACCCCCTGGCTATGCGTCGCGTACCCCTAGGGGTCCGCGGACCCCACTTTGGGAACCGCTGCTATAGGGGACACGGGGAGAACATGTGAGGGTACCTACCCTAGGGGACACGGGGAGAACATGTGAGGGTACCTACCCTAGGGGACACGGGGAGAACATGTGAGGGTACCTACCCTAGGGGACACAGGGAGAACATGTGAGGGTACCTACCCTAGGGGACACAGGGAGAACATGTGAGGGTACCTACCCTAGGGGACACGGGGAGAACATGTGAGGGTACCTACCCTAGGGGACACGGGGAGAACATGTGAGGGTACCTACCCTAGGGGACACGGGGAGAACATGTGAGGGTACCTACCCTAGGGGACACAGGGAGAACATGTGAGGGTACCTACCCTAGGGGACACGGGGAGAACATGTGAGGGGACCTACCCTAGGGGACACGGGGAGAACATGTGAGGGTACCTACCCTATAGGGGACACGGGGAGAACATGTGAGGGTACCTACCCTAGGGGACACGGGGAGAACATGTGAGGGTACCTACCCTAGGGGACACGGGGAGAACATGTGAGGGTACCTACCCTATAGGGGACACGGGGAGAACATGTGAGGGTACCTACCCTATAGGGCAGGGGTTCCCAAACTTTTTTGGACCAGGTACCCCTTTTGGGGTAGATATTTTTCCAGGTACCCCCTCATCCTCGCAACACAGATAACAATATATTTACAACCACACGCAGTGTTTCCTGCAGGAAAAAGCTTTGGCATGGTGCTGGGCGCAGGCCGCAGGGGGGCCTTCTTGCGTCGAACATTTTGATGAATTAATTAATTTGATTCAATAATTAATTAATTTGTATTATTGCTCTTGTATTGCTATTGGAGACACTGGGGGGACACTGGGGGACACTGGGCAGGCACTGGGGAGGCACTGGGGAGACACTGGGGAGGCACTCGGGAGGCACTCAGGGGGACACTGGGGAGGCACTGGGGAGGCACTCAGGGGGACACTGGGGAGGCACTGGGGAGACACTGGGGAGGCACTCAGGGAGACACTGGGGAGGCACTCAGGGGGACACTGGGGAGGCACTCAGGGGGACACTGGGGAGGCACTGAGGGGACATTGAGGAGTCACTGGGAAGGCACTGAGGGGACACTGGGGAGGCACTGGGAAGGCACTGGGGAGCATGGGGAGGCACTGAGGGGACACTGGGGAGGCACTGGGGAGATACTGGGGAGACACTGGGGAGCATGGGGAGGCACTCAGGGGGACACTGGGGAGGCACTGGGGAGGCACTCGGCTGGGCACTGGGGAGGCACTCAGGGGGACACTGGGGAGGCACTGGGAAGGGTCTGAGGGGACACTGGGGAGGCACTGGGAAGGCACTGAGGGGACACTGGGGAGACACTGGGGAGGCACTCAGGGGGACACTGGGGAGGCACTGGGAAGGCACTGAGGGGACACTGGGGAGGCACTGGGAAGGCACTGAGGGGACACTGGGGAGACACTGGGGAGACACTGGGCAGGCACTCAGGGGGACACTGGGGAGGCACTGGGGAGGCACTCAGGGGGACACTGGGGAGGCACTGGGGAAGCACTGAGGGGACACTGGGGAGGCACTGGGAAGGCACTGGGGAGGCACTGGGGAGAAACTGCAGCCACTGGGGAGACATTGGGGAGGCACTGGGGAGACACTGGGAAGGCACTCAGGGGGACACTGGGGAGGCACTGGGGGGACACTGGGGAGGCACTCAGGGGGACACTGGGGAGGCACTGGGGCAGCACTGAGGGGACACTGGGGAGGCACTGGGGAGCCACTGGGCAGACACTGGGGAGGCACCATGGCGGACACTGGGGAGACACTGGGCAGACACTGCAGGGCAGACACTGGGGAGGCACTTGGGGAGGCACTGGACATTTCATATCACACACACACCATGATTCACTAGCCCCCTCAAAAAAAAAAAAAAAAAAAAAACTTTTCTTTTTTTTTTTTTTTTGAGGGGGCTTGGGGTACCCCCTGGCTATGCGTCGCGTACCCCTAGGGGTCCGCGGACCCCACTTTGGGAACCGCTGCTATAGGGGACACGGGGAGAACATGTGAGGGTACCTACCCTAGGGGACACGGGGAGAACATGTGAGGGTACCTACCCTAGGGGACACGGGGAGAACATGTGAGGGTACCTACCCTAGGGGACACAGGGAGAACATGTGAGGGTACCTACCCTAGGGGACACAGGGAGAACATGTGAGGGTACCTACCCTAGGGGACACGGGGAGAACATGTGAGGGTACCTACCCTAGGGGACACGGGGAGAACATGTGAGGGTACCTACCCTAGGGGACACGGGGAGAACATGTGAGGGTACCTACCCTAGGGGACACAGGGAGAACATGTGAGGGTACCTACCCTAGGGGACACGGGGAGAACATGTGAGGGGACCTACCCTAGGGGACACGGGGAGAACATGTGAGGGTACCTACCCTATAGGGGACACGGGGAGAACATGTGAGGGTACCTACCCTAGGGGACACGGGGAGAACATGTGAGGGTACCTACCCTAGGGGACACGGGGAGAACATGTGAGGGTACCTACCCTAGGGGACACAGGGAGAACATGTGAGGGTACCTACCCTAGGGGACACGGGGAGAACATGTGAGGGTACCTACCCTAGGGGACACGGGGAGAACATGTGAGGGTACCTACCCTAGGGGACACGGGGAGAACATGTGAGGGTACCTACCCTAGGGGACACGGGGAGAACATGTGAGGGTATCTACCCTAGGGGACACGGGAGAACAACAAGGTTGAAGGTGTTCTAATTAAAACCCACCTGTGAGTGCGTGTGTAGAGAAATGAGGCTGTGTTGGACACCACCACCCACCACACTGCTGCTGTCACCATGGCATGACCCGACGGGCTGCCTGGATGGAACCACCGCACGCAGACACACACGCACACACAGACATGCACGCACAGACACGCACACACGCACGCACAGACACACACGCACAGACACACACGCACAGACACGCACGCACGCACAGACACACACGCACACGCACGCACAGACACACACGCACAGACATGCACGCACAGACACACACGCACAGACATGCACACACAGACACGCACACACGTACAGACATGCACGCACAGACACGCACGCACGCATGCGCTCGCACACACACACACACACACACACACACAGACATTAACGCTAACCCAAAAATACATTATTATTATTTTTTCTTTTTATTATGGATCCAATGGAAATAAACTCATATGTTTTACTAATGAACATGTATTGCTTTTATTTTTCCTCCGTAGGGTCTTGATGTATAAAGGAAATACTTTTTACTACATCAAATTCCATATCAACTGAACTGCACAGTGATAAGAGGGTGACAGTAAACTAGTAAGAATTCAATATTAAATAAGAACAAAGAAAACGGTTATATATTTCATGCCATCTGTCCAATGCAATACAGAAATGGACTATTATATATCTAATTCTGAAGTTGTAATAATAATGCTTGGCCCATTCTGAACGGGAACCCATTTTGGTGTTATAGCATCATGTTATGCTTTAGCTATTGAAAAATAGCAGACCTACAAGCTCATATCGCGCCACCGAGTGGCGCGCTACGAGCTTGTAGGTCTGCTATTTTTTGAAAAATCAAAGAGCGACTGACATTTTTAGAATCTGATATCAGGTCAGAATGGGGTTAATCAGACCAGTGTGTGTCCCAGTGGAAACCTCGTATGAATCTGATCTCAGGTCAGAATGGGGTTAATCAGACCAGTGTGTGTCCCAGTGGAAACCTGGTATGAATCTGATCTCAGGTCAGAATGGGTTAAATAAATAGAATAGAGTTGACCTGGCCCAGTCTCACAGGTGGAGGCAAACTGCTTGACTTCCGGTGGATTCTGGAGATACAGTCCGGACTCTGCAATCCACCAAAACGGCCTCTCCCCAAACAGCATCCTACAGGACAACAACAACAACAAAACAACAACAAACATAATGAATAACCCATTTTACACCTGAGAACAGATTCTACAATCTGACAGTTTTCTGATAAACCCTATCTTTCTATTTCTGTGCAGTGTTGTTTTTGGCAGCAAATTTCTATTTTAGTTTTAGTCATAGTCTCTTGAATAGTTTTCACTTATAGTTTTAGTCACATTTTAGTCGACGCGTTGTGAGCTTGTATATCTGCTATTTTCAGCATGCAACCCAGCATAAAACTGGATCTCTTGTCCACTAGTCCCTTCCTAACATTTTAGTCTAGTTTTTATTTGTTGACGAAATTGTCAGTAGGCTATATAGTCTTAGTTTTAGTCATCATAGATTGGTTTTTATTTCGTTTTTATTTAGTTTTAGTCAGTGAAAAAAGGTATACGAACATTTTGCCTCTTAGTTTTAGTCGACGAAAACAACACTATTTCTGTGGTGCTCAAACTATTTCATGTCGAGGAGCCTATAGAATTATATGTATTTGGCCGCCGACCCCCATCTGAGAATATGTTGTTCACCCTGAAAGAATATATATTAAAATATTTAATTTGCGCCGCCACATTTTCACGATTAAAAATAAATAGCAGACCTACAAGTTCATAGCGCTATGAGCTTGTAGATCTGCTATTTTTTACAACAGCTAAAAAGGATAACATAATGCTTAAAACACCAAAAGGGGTTCCCGCCCCCCACAATGGGAAAATATATTTTTGCTCTCATCATCCTTAATTCACGTGTTGTAAATTAATTTACACTTTGCATAAAAGGTTCCGCTTGATGCGTTGTTTCCAGTCGGACGGTAAATAGGGACGGACGGCTTTTCACTATGCCGGAAGTTGCGCTGGCAGCTTTTTATTTCCATGAAGGAAAACATCACGGTGGAGAAATAAAGACAAATAGGCCTACACATATTTAACAAACTATTTTATTTTGTTCTATTATATATTATAGTCTAATATTAGTCTAACTGACTGTTGGACACATTTGGTTCCATTTATAGGCTCAGAGTTACATTAAATTAAAAGATCTTGAATGAAGAAGAATTAATTCTTATCATTTGAAGACTACATTTAAAAAAGGGGAAAGAAAGGAGAATACACAACTATTTTTCCCTAATTAATTCGTTTAACTTATTATAGTCTGACTCTCAAGAGTTACATTACACGAAATGATCATTAATAATTTATAGTGAATATAATTGCCCTACTATTTTGAAGAGAAGGTTGAGCCACTCACATCATATTAAACTATTAAACATTAATTAAATTATCAGCATTAATAAAGTCCTACATTTGAGGAGAAGGTTGAGCCACTGCGGCTGCGTCTACGGCATAAATTAACATTAACATAAATTAATCATTAATAAAGTCCTACCATTTGAGGACCAGGTTCAGCCACCCACAGCATATTAAATTAATATTTAATATAAATTAAATGATAAGGTTCCTCCGTACCATTTGAGCACCAGGTTGAGCCACTCGGTCAGCGCGGCCACCCAGAGCACGGCCACGCCGGTGCGGCCGTGCGCGGCGTAGGCCAGGGGGAACAGCAGCAGCATGGAGGCCTTGGGGTCCCCCATGTGGGTGAGGCTCTGCCACAGCGGCTCGTAGCCCGGACCCCCCAGGGGTCCGCGCTGCAGGGACTCTGCCAGCCAGACGCCGTGCCTGTGGACGGCCTCCATGTTGTGAGATCTCCAGTCTAGAGAGATCTGATGATGATGATGATGATGAAATACAGTCGCGTTCAAGGCAAAACCTTTTTATAAGGAGAAAACGCCGGGGGTGCAGTTCCACTGCAGTGGCTGTAGGGGGAGCTAGGAAGCCATGGATGGATCATGGATGGCTTGCTTTGAATGCTGAAAGGGAATTGATTGACTGATTGGAATATGTATTAACAGTTTTGCAGAATTTACAGTACATTTCAAGCACAGACTCAATACAAAGACTGTTAACTGTGAGTGGACGACCCAATTAAGCATTACACTTGTTTACAACAAATAAAATAAAATAAAATCTTATTTATAGAGCACATTTTCAAAGACCAGGAGGCCAACCAAAGTGCTGTACAGGAAAAACATGACACAAATAACAACAGGGTCCACCATGTTCAATTCATCAAGACATTTAGAGACGTACAAATAGACACTTCATTATAGTCAAAGAACAGAACAGGAATTAATCATAAAGGAGGTAAAAAGGGAAGATAAACATATACAGTGAGGGGGGGGGGGGGACTCGGGAGAAAACCTCATAACTACAAAATGTTCATTTTTGAAATGAAATTAAAAATAAATAAATAAATCTGGAAATTATAAGAAAACCTTGCATTGTTAAAACCTGAACGGGAACCCATTTTGGCTATTGAAAAATAGCAGATCTACACGACTGACATTTTTTTTTAATCTGATCTCAGGTCAGAATGGTTTAATCAGACCAGTGTGTGTCCCAGTGGAAACCTCGTATGAATCTGATCTCAGGTCAGAATGGGTTATATATTGTCAATTACTTCCACGAGAGGGTGAGAAGTGGTGGAGTTAGTTGTTTTAGCAGACATTTTGAGGGTCCGATGGAGTTAAGAGGTTTTATCCAAAGTACTTTTTACTACTTTCCATTGGTTCAATATTGGTTCAATATAATATAACATTTAACACACAGACGTAAAGGGTGTTCAATAGCACTGATTTATGGAACAACACACAGACGTAAAGGGTGTTCAATAGCACTGATTTATGAAACAACACACAGACGTAAAGGGTGTTCAATAGCACTGATTTATGGAACAACACACAGACGTAAAGGGTGTTCAATAGCACTGATTTATGAAACAACACACAGACGTAAAGGGTGTTCAATAGCACTGATTTATGAAACAACACACAGACGTAAAGGGTGTTCAACAGCACTGATTTATGAAACAACACACAGACGTAAAGGGTGTTCAACAGCACTGATTTATGGAACAACACACAGACGTAAAGGGTGTTCAATAGCACTGATTTATGAAACAACACACAGACGTAAAGGGTGTTCAATAGCACTGATTTACGGAACAACACACAGACGTAAAGGGTGTTCAATAGTACTGATTTATGGAACAACACACAGACGTAAAGGGTGTTCAATAGCACTGATTTATGAAACAACACACAGACGTAAAGGGTGTTCAATAGCACTGATTTATGAAACAACACACAGACGTAAAGGGTGTTCAATAGCACTGATTTATGGAACAACACACAGACGTAAAGGGTGTTCAATAGCACTGATTTATGAAACAACACACAGACGTAAAGGGTGTTCAATAGCACTGATTTACGGAACAACACACAGACGTAAAGGGTGTTCAATAGTACTGATTTATGGAACAACACACAGACGTAAAGGGTGTTCAGTAGCACTGATTTATGAAACAACACACAGACGTAAAGGGTGTTCAACAGCACTGATTTATGGAACAACACACAGACGTAAAGGGTGTTCAATAGCACTGATTTATGAAACAACACACAGACGTAAAGGGTGTTCAATAGCACTGATTTATGGAACAACACACAGACGTAAAGGGTGTTCAATAGCACTGATTTATGGAACAACACACAGACGTAAAGGGTGTTCAATAGCACTGATTTATGAAACAACACACAGACGTAAAGGGTGTTCAATAGCACTGATTTATGGAACAACACACAGACGTAAAGGGTGTTCAATAGCACTGATTTATGAAACAACACACAGACGTAAAGGGTGTTCAATAGCACTGATTTATGGAACAACACACAGACGTAAAGGGTATTCAATAGCACTGATTTATGAAACAACACACAGACGTAAAGGGTGTTCAATAGCACTGATTTATGGAACAACACACAGACGTACAGGGTGTTCAATAGCACTGATTTATGGAACAACACACAGACGTAAAGGGTGTTCAATAGCACTGATTTATGGAACAACACACAGACGTAAAGGGTGTTCAATAGCACTGATTTATGAAACAACACACAGACGTAAAGGGTGTTCAACAGCACTGATTTATGAAACAACACACAGACGTAAAGGGTGTTCAATAGCACTGATTTATGAAACAACACACAGACGTAAAGGGTGTTCAATAGCACTGATTTATGGAACAACACACAGACGTAAAGGGTGTTCAATAGCACTGATTTATGGAACAGCACACAGACGTAAAGGGTGTTCAATAGCACTGATTTATGAAACAACACACAGACGTAAAGGGTGTTCAATAGCACTGATTTATGAAACAACACACAGACGTACAGGGTGTTCAATAGCACTGATTTATGAAACAACACACAGACGTACAGGGTGTTCAATAGCACTGATTTATGGAACAACACACAGACGTAAAGGGTGTTCAATAGCACTGATTTATGAAACAACACACAGACGTACAGGGTGTTCAATAGCACTGATTTATGGAACAACACACAGACGTAAAGGGTGTTCAATAGCACTGATTTATGAAACAACACACAGATGTAAAGGGTGTTCAATAGCACTGATTTATGGAACAACACACAGACGTAAAGGGTGTTCAATAGCACTGATTTATGAAACAACACACAGACGTAAAGGGTGTTCAATAGCACTGATTTATGGAACAACACACAGACGTAAAGGGTGTTCAATAGCACTGATTTATGCCGAAACAAATGAAGTTATGGGCTTTCCTCCCGACAGCCATGCACGATATTTATGTTTTCTTTTTGCTTAATAAGCGGATCATCCCTACTTATTCGGTGCCATTTCAGCCTAGTAACTATTTATAGGATTAATATTATTATTTCATTCTTTCTGTTCAATAGGATTAGCTTTGTTTAATTCCATTTCGCAGTATAAACAGAATCAGCAGTTCAGTCAAAGAGAGTTGTTCAGAGCTGTCAGAAACACATATTTGTCCAGATCCATTAATCCAATTGGTTGCATGCTGAAATGCTTCATGGTTGCATGCTGAAAATAGCAGATCTACAATCTCGATTGTAGATCTGCTATTTTCAGCATGCAACCCAGCATAAAACTGGATCTCTTGTCCACTAGTCCCTTCCTAACATTTTAGTCTAGTTTTTATTTGTTGACGAAATTGTCAGTATATTTAGTTTTAGTTATCATAGATTCATTTTTATTTAGTTTTTATTTAGTTTTCGTCAGTGGAAAAAGGTAGTCGATGAACATTTTTCGTCTTAGTTTTAGTCGACGAAAACAACACTGTCCACAATTATACATGCCGTATTGATATGGTGATCACAATAACAATTATTCTTCTATACATTCTCTGATTGGGTAGACTTCTTGTAAACTAAATCATGTAGATTTGTATAACAATAATTTAACTCTTGAGAGTGTAAAATGGACCCCGGGAGGAGGGTCCATTTTTGGTTTTATTTTATGCTCTCAAGAGTTAAAGATCTCCAAGGGTCCATTTGGTTAACTCTCCATCATTTAGCTGGGGACCAAACCACCTCAAGGCCCACTGATGGTCCCCGGACCACTGGTTGAGTGCCAATTATCTAATGTAATCCTGGGCGCTACACTTCCTCTACCAACCTGGGGAGAGCAGCGGATTGACCTCATGCTTCCTTCTATGCATGAGGAGTCCAAGCTGCTTCTTTTCACCTGACGGGGGAAAAAATGTAAAAAATGTAAAACAAAATGTAAAAAATGTAAAAACAAATCATCAATGAGTTGAATATGATTCAAAAGTGTCTATAGTCTAGAACAAAAGCCAAATCAAATATTATGTAACATCTAGAAATAGATTTAAAAAAAAAGTAGAAATAAACTTAACATTTTTCTAGGCCTACATTTAATTTGTGTACGCGTCTCATTCAGTTAAAACAGACACAGACACAGAAGAGAGTATAGGCTATTAATTAATTGATTGATTGAATACTGTATTAACAGGCCCCTCACTTTGACAGGCTGGAATGGCTTAGGGTCGAGTACAACATCTTGCAATGGGTCTGGTCCACAAGATTCGATACACCACCAAGATACCTGCATGTACCTGCAGTCTAAATACTTCACTAAGATACCCATGTACCTGTCTAAATACTTCACTAAGATACCCATGTACCTGTCTAAATACTTCACTAAGATACCCATGTACCTGTCTAAATACTTCACTAAGATACCCATGTACCTGTCTAAATACTTCACTAAGGTCAGATTCTCACCTAATACTTTGGTAGACTCAGATCCATATGGGTGGGGAAATTGGGATACTTGCATATTTAATTGGCTGCGGTTTGCCTTCACACTGTCATTCGCAGCAATTGGAAACGCAGCAGGGGGGACCTTTATCAATGTGTTCCATTCATAAACTATAGCCTACACAGTGAAATATATGGTGATAAAATTACACTCATAACGTGCATGTGTCGTGCCGTCTGGGACCCCCCCCCCCCTCTCTCTCTCTACGCACGCAGCCGCCACACACTGTTCTTTTGGGCATGGAGGCACAGCGCTGCATGAGCGCACTGATATAACTCCCCAGTCCCACACAGTGACAGCACTCCATGTTTACGGCACGCACGCACAGACAGACAGACAGACAGACAGACAGACAGACAGACAGACAGACAGACAGACAGACAGACAGAATATTATGTAGGCTATAATACACTGCAGTGTTTTTATGTGTTTTCTTAAGTAATTGATTGATGTACACGTCCTCATTTCGATCAGGGCTTCAGTCTCCTTATTCGACCACGTCTATCCACAGTAACGGGACATCTTTGCGCTGCGTAAAATATGCCTCCTCCGTCTCCAACTGTGTTCAGCTCCTCACCCGCCACATTATGTTTGCTTCATTTCCTTTATTTACTGCGGATTGCATTCACACCTGCACCGAATCGTAGTCAAGTGCGATTCGAAGCGAAGCGAAACCCACGTTTTTGGGCGGAGTAAAATGCGGTTCTTTGCTGCGCATTAGGATTCTAATGAGCCTTCACACCTGCCAAACGAAGCGCACTTTCTGACAATGCACAGCAGGATTCGTTTTAATCGCAGCAAAGCTCTCTGGTATGAATGTGACCTAAGATACCCATGTACCTGTCTAAATACTTTTGTAAACGACCTTAATGTAAACGAACCATGTACAACCCAGATTCGGCACAAACAACAAGGGACTAAATATGCCACCAAAATGTGGAACGCCCTACCAACAGTCATTAAGACATGTGAATCCCTTGACTCCTTCAAAACCGCTCTCAAAGGGCACCTACGGACGGCTGCAATTCGAAACTGGCCCCCATAAAATCTGAATCCCCCCCCACCCCCCTTTCCCCTCACTGTATATGTTTCTTTTCCCTTTTTACCTCCTTTATGATGAAATCCTGTTCTGTTCTTTGAATATAAGAGACGTACAAATAGACACTTCTATATTATAGAAGTGTCTGTTTGTGCGTCTCTAAAGGTTTTGATGAATTGAACACGGTGGACCCTCTTGTAAACAAGTGTAATGCTTAATTGGGTCGTCCACTCACAGTCAACAGTCTCTGTATTGAGTTTGTGCTTTGAAATGTACTGTAATTCTGCAAAACTGTTAATAAATATTTCAATCAATCAATCAAAATCGCTGAGGTTGTACCTATGTGTCCTATATGGCAAAGAAAAAAAAAAAAATGTCCATCACAAGCCAGCATGATGATGACTTCAATCAATCAATAATTAAATCAATCAATCAATCAATCAATGATACAACTTTCTATACTTTCTAATTAGTTTCTCCCTGCCCACAACCAACGTACAGTCATTCAGTCCCCCCCACTCATCCCCCCCCCCCCCCCCCCCCCCCCCCCCCACACACACACACACACACACACTGGGTGGTGGGTGACTCTCTGGGCACACACACACACACACACACACACACACACACACACACACACACACACACACACACACACACACACACACACACACACACACACACACACACACACACAGTATCACGTCGTATCACGTGAACGACGGGCAGGCAGGCAGGCAGGCAGGCAGGCAGGAACAACGTCATCACGTATACGCTTTTTACGCACGTCGCTGACGCACACTGACGCGCCACGCCACGGCCACGCCACCACGCTGACGCTGACGCACGGCACGGCACGGTGTGTGTGTGTGTGTGTCCTGCTCTCTCTCTCCGCTCCGCTCCGCTCCGCTCTCTGCCCGCCTGCCTGTGGATCTCATCGCTGCTCGGCTTCCTTCCTTCCTTCCTGCCTTCCTGTCGGTCGGGTTTCTAGGGGAGAGGAGAGAGAGAGGGAGAGAGAGAGAGAGAGAGAGAGAGAGAGAAGATGGCGGCTCCTGGACCGGGGGAGTATTTCCAGATCGGCAGCCAGATCTCCTGCCTCACCTGCCTGGACCAGCGGCTCTGCGGCGAGGTGGTGGCCTTCGACTACCAGTCCAGGATGTTGACCCTGAGTATCCTTTTTTTTTTAAACGTTATTATACGGCGGACCCCTCCGAGTGAAATAGTACTATAACCCCCTCATCCATCCAACCATCCAACCTCCCCTCCTATGGTGGCCTGGGGCTGTGGGTTGGCTGGGTGAGCCGGGCCGGGCCGGGCCTGGCTGCCTGGCCGGGGGACAGAGCTCTGTCCTCGGCCTGGGCCTGCCAGGCTGCACCGGGCCCCGTGGAGGTCCTGGATGGGACGAGGGGCTCCGATTTCTGCGGATGGATCATATGGATATGGATGGATGTGCTTTTTGTTATTGGTTTGGTTGGTAACTAAAGTATAACGCGCCCTGCTGGATGTGTGTGTGTGTGTGTGTGTGTGTATGTGGGGGGGTGCTGTGGCCCCGGGTTCAAGTGTGTGTGTGTGTGTGTGTGTGTGTGTGTGTGTGTGTGTGTGTGAATAACGCCAGTGTGTATGTATGGATCACTATGTGGCAGCGGCGCTGCTCAACGCTGTGCGGACGGAGGATCACTATGTGGCAGGGCATCGTGTGTGTGTGTGTGTGTGTGTGTGTGTCCTCAGACCATGCTAACCACCGTTAGCTTAGCTTGACTTCAATGAAAACAAGCGCGGACATTTATGTGATGGTGGTTCTAAACGGCTTCATATTGTTTTTATTATTATAATAAATGAAATATTATATCTATGTATTGAAGAGTTACAGATATAATAATAATAATAATAATAATAATAACCCTGTGTTGTGTTTAGTAGTTTGGACACACCGACCGTTGTGTAAATATGACAGTGATTATTATTGGCTATTGATGATGATAACACCACTCCCCACTCACTACAGTAGATGATGCTAGGAGGCTAGGCTAACTCACTACAGTAGATGATGCTAGGAGGCTAGGCTAACTCCCCACTACAGTAGGTGATGCTATAGGTGGCTAGGCTAACTCACTACAGTACATGTATCCTAGGAGGCTAGGCTAACTCCCTACAGTACGTTTATGCTAGTAGGCTAGGCTAACGTGTTGCTACTAGTATAGACTAGCTAGCTGTCCAGTTAGCTGTGGCTAGAATAGCTGTTGCTACTACCGGTGTGTGTGTGTGTGTGTGTGTGTGTGTGTGTGTGTGAGTGAGAGTTCCAGGGGGTCCCCTGGAAGCTAAATGGGCCCCTTATGAGTCTGTAACTAGTCTGAGAGTGTACAAATGGAACCAAATGGACCCTTATTGCTCTGTAATTCTGAGAGTCGGGGTCTATTTGGTTCCATTTGTACACTCAGGGGTTAAATTGACATTGATTTTACAATATAAATTGGGCGATCGATCCCAGAGATAGAAATGCCATTAAACTGGGGTGGTCCTTGAAATGAAACGGGTTGAGAATCGCTGCCAGAGCCGTAATAATCTTCTCGTATGTGGTGTGGGGGTCCCTGGCATATGCTATGTAATGGGGGGTCTTCTTGCGAGTAATTGGTGCCAATGTCGTCCTTCTTGACATTTAAAGGACAACTTTAGTTTTTCTTCAACCAAGGTTCATGTTTTAGGTTGTTATTAGAGAAACTAAAAGATGAGTGTTCTTTTTTTTTCATTTGCTGCTTTCTTTCGTTTTAGGGATTTTAGCCGTTTTTGACAGGGGGGCGGGGGCATTCGAGCGACGAGCATGGGGCTAAATATGTATTTTATAGCGATTTCTTTTTTAATTATTTACTATAGTCCTAATAAACCCCTGGAAATTTCATCTGGCCACAAAACATCACGAGATCTACTGAATGTGTCAAACTGACATTGAGCCTATGACACACAGTGTGGCTTCCCCCCCAGTAGGCTACCTTCACATTCAGTAGATCCTGTGATTTATTTGTGGCCAGATGTAATTTCCTGGGGTTTATTAGGGCTATAGTAAATAATAAAAAAATAAATCTCCATAATATTTTGTAAAAAAATACATATTTAGCCCCATGCTCGAATGCCCCCGCCCCCCTGTACAAAACAGCTAAAATCCCTAAAACGAAAGAAAGCAGCAAATGGAAAAGAAATAACTCATCTTTTACTTTCTCTAATAACAACCTAAAATATTAACCTTGGTTGAAAAAAACTAAAGTTGTCCTTTAAACCTTTAGGAAAGTGGGGCATGTTTTATAGGTGAATAGGTGATTTCCATGCACTTAACCGTAGTTTTTCCAGTGTTAAGTGTAGGTAAAGAGAAGAGAAGCCATCTCTCTTCCCTTATAATCTGATGATAGTTTCACAGTAGCGACTGCAAAGCAAAATATGACACATAACGATTATAATATCAAGAACAAGAACAATATTTATTTTTAAATGACCTATTTGAGTTCAGAAGAGTTACTGTTCCTTCTAGACTGACACATGTGTAGCTATTCTTTAATCAAATGTATGCAGTCACAATAAGCCTAAAGACACCATGAGCTGCTTTCATTAATTTTAATTTAGTTTGTCTTTTTTTTTAATAGCAGCCTAATCATAGCTAAATAAGTGTCATAATCCGATTAATCGTTTAAATAATTGACAGATGCATCGATTATGAAAATAATCGTTAGTTGCAGCCCTAGACGAGAGGCTGGTCTGCACTTATGCGAGACCCGGATGTCATGGGTAACCCCTGTTGGTGTTATACTTTAGCTATTGAAAAATTGCAAATCTACAAGCTCATAGCGCGGCACAGAGTGCTGCGCTATGAGCTTGTAGGTCTGCTATTTTTGAAAAATCTTTTGACTATATATTATTTCAGAGCGTATGTTTTTTAGCCTCCCCCTGGCCAGCCGGGGCGCCTGATGGAGGGGAAAGGATCTGGTTGGAATAACGTGTTCCTTCCACGCGCTACGTCCAACCAGGGAAACTCCCCCCTGTCAGGTGTAAAGGAGCAACTTGGACACTCAGGCATGAAGGAAGCATGAGTTCAAGTCTGTTGCTCTCCCCTTGTCCCCCATATATGGGGACTAGGTTGGTCTCCCCTTGTCCCCCATATATGGGGACTCGGTTGGTGGAGGGTGTGTAGAGCCCAGGATCACATTAGATGATTGACACAGGGGTGAAAAATGGGTTACAAAATTGTGGGATAAGAAAAAAAAGAAACATGATTTAGAAAACATTTTGTAGAATCGAGCGATTCGAGCTCAGGTCCAAATGGGCCAAATGCAACGCCATTAGAGCTATGGACCAGAACATTAGTGCTATGGAGCAGAAGCTGCAGAACATTAGAGCTATGGACCAGAACATTAGAGCTATGGACCAGAACAAACTGAGAGTGATCGATTGATTGTCAATACAAATGGTGCATTTATATAGCGCCTTTAGCCTTTATCCTTTATCCAAGGCGCTTTACAGAGATGGTGCATTACATTCACCCATTCACCCACACATTCATACACCTTTACATAGATGGTGCATTACATTCACCCATTCACACACACATTCACACACCTTTACAGAGATGGTGCATTACATTCACCCATTCACACACACATTCACACACCTTTACATAGATGGTGCATTACATTCACCCATTCACACACCCATTCACACACCTTTACATAGATGGTGCATTACATTCACCCATTCACACACACATTCACACACCTTTACATAGATGGTGCATTACATTCACCCATTCACACACACATTCACACACCTTTACATAGATGGTGCATTACATTCACCCATTCACACACACATTCACACACCTTTACATAGATGGTGCATTACATTCACCCACACATTCATACACCTTTACATAGATGGTGCATTACATTCACCCACACATTCATACACCTTTACATAGATGGTGCATTACATTCACACACACATTCATACACACCGATGGCAGCGGAAACCATGCAAGGCACCAACCTGCACATCAGGAGCAATCAGGGGTTCAGTGTCTTGCTCAAGGACACTTCGACAGTAACTCTGGGGGAGCCCACAGGGTTCGAACTGGCAACCTTAAGGTTAGCATCCAGCCACTCTACCGCTGAGCCACCGCCGCCCCAAACAACTGCTACTTTGTGGACGAAACCATGAAAAGCACGAACTAATTAATCCTTGTTTACATCATGGTCCTCTATTTTCAATTAATCAGATCAGAGTGTGTAATAATAATAATAAAACTTTATTTGTATAGCACCTTTCATGACATGAAATGCAGCTCAAAGTGCTTTACAGAACAATGGAGAATAAAAAGAAAAGCAAAGCAACAACATTATAAATCTACAAGCTCACAACGCGTCGCCTTGCGACTCGTTGTGAGCTTGTAGATCAGCTATTTTCAGCATGCAACCAAGTGTAAAATGACTTATACTGGATCTCGTGTCCACTAGTCCCTTCCTAACATTTTAGTCTAGTTTTAATTTGTCGACGTAATTGTCAGTATATTTAGTCTTCGTTTTAGTCATCGTAGCTTTAGTTTTCATTTAGTTTCCATTTGTTTTAGTCAGTGAAAATAGGTAGTCGACGGACATTTTTCGTCTTAGTTTTAGTCGACGAAAACAACACTGGGTCGAACAGGCGATGGTTGGACAGCAGGCAGGAGGAACGTCACCCGGAAAGATTTTAAAAAATATATTCATCTTTTCGGGCGATAGTGGACGGTGCGATAGAGCACCGAAGTCCTGACGTAACTCGCTCATCCCTTCCATTCCCCTGGTTCGCGGAAGTAATTTCTCTATGGAGAATAACATGGGGTGATCTTAATATCGTCTACTATAAGCGTTGTGGTCCAAAAATAAACAAGCTGTCTCGGCGTTATTGTCAGGGAGGTGTCTCTGTATCGTTTGCAACAGTCAGTCACTCATATATGATACAGTCTGCTTCTAGCGGAAATGTAACTAATTCAGCAGCAGTAACATTAGCGTTTTCTCTCAGTCAGTTGATTCTTCATATCCATATGAGTGAAGCGGCCGGGGTGACATGTTTATTTTTCAAACACAGTTGTTATATGAGGCGATCTAAAATCGCCTCAATGGGGATTTCAATGCAACTAAAAAAATACATGAACCTGGGGACTGACGCCCTCTACTGAAACTAAACAAATACATGAACCTGGGGACTGACGCCCTCTACTGGAAGGGACGTCAGACTCCGGTGCTCTATTGGGCGATGTGACGCTCGCCCGCTGTCAGAGTAGAGAGAGAGAGAGAGACTGAGAGAGAGAGACTGAGAGAGAGAGACTGGCTATTGGATTCAATGGAGCTTTATTGGCATGTGAGAAATCGTCTGTTTGCGAGATTGACAAAGAAAGGGTCAAAATTATAATAAAACAGTTGGAAATGTGTAAAGTATGTCCAGTTGGAGGAGGGCACAGCATTGTGTGTTAACGGAGTGATGTCGCGCTGCGTCGTCGTATACGTGCTATATTAAATGTCCAGGGTGTAAAAGTAGTCACTTTAGGACAAATGGCAGCTTGTCTTTCTGAAAACTATTTAAATATGGGGTACCGGTATGCTAATGCGTGTGAGTGGCAAAGTGAGTTTAATGTCGTTTAAGCCATTTAGGCCTGAGGATGATTGTAAAAAAACAATTGCCGACAGTCCCGACAGTTTTCTGAAAAACACTGTCTATGTCCCTCGTTCTCAAACTATTTCATGTCAAGGACCCCCAGAATTATTTGTATGTGGACCCCCATCTGAAAATATGTTGTTCGAGGGACCCCCCCCCCCCCCCCAGAAGCAAATATTTGAGTTAAAAACGTTCGCTCTGAAAGAACATATATTTAAAGATTTGCGCCACATTTTCAAGATTTTTCAGAAATAGCAGTCCTACAAGCTCGTAGCGCGGCACTCGGTGTGGCGCTACGAGCTTGTAGATCTGCTATTTTTTAATAGCTAAAGTGTAACATAATGCTTAAAACACCAAAAAGGGTTCCCGTCTAGAATGGATAGGACTTTTCTGTTTGATGTATGGGCTGTCAATCAGATAGGACTTTTCTGTGTGGATGTATGGGGCTGTCAATCAGATAGGACCTTTCTGTGTGGATGTATGGGGCTGTCAATCAGATAGGACCTTTCTGTGTGGATGTATGGGGCTGTCAATCAGATAGGACTTTTCTGTGTGGATGTATGGGGCTGTCAATCAGAGAGGACTTTACTGTGTGGATGCATGGGGCTGTCAATCAGAGAGGACTTTACTGTGTGGATGTATGGGGCTGTCAATCAGATAGGACTTTACTGTGTGGATGTATGGGGCTGTCAATCAGATAGGACTTTACTGTGTGGATGTATGGGGCTGTCAATCAGATAGGACTTTTCTGTGTGGATGTATGGGGCTGTCAATCAGATAGGACCTTACTGTGTGGATGTATGGGGCTGTCAATCAGAGAGGACTTTACTGTGTGGATGTATGGGGCTGTCAATCAGATAGGACCTTACTGTGTGGATGTATGGGGCTGTCAATCAGAGAGGACTTTTCTGTGTGGATGTATGGGGCTGTCAATCAGATAGGACCTTACTGTGTGGATGTATGGGGCTGTCAATCAGAGAGGACTTTTCTGTGTGGATGTATGGGGCTGTCAATCAGATAGGACTTTACTGTGTGGATGTATGGGGCTGTCAATCAGATAGGACTTTACTGTGTGGATGTATGGGGCTGTCAATCAGATAGGACTTTTCTGTGTGGATGTATGGGGCTGTCTAGCTCTGATCCATAGCCTTCTACTGCTTCTACCATTCTGCCCTGCGCAGTAAAGGCTATGGGACTTTCAGTTTTAAATCTCAAATAGAAATCAGACCTCTTTGGCGTAAATAAAAAGAACGTTTTTGCTACTCACCAAAACAAAGGCGAGTTGTGTCATTAGAAAGCCAAAGACGAGAGGCTGGTCTGCATTCATTCATGTGAGCGGCGGAAGTTGAGAGTAACATAGCTCTAAATGAAACGCATTAGAGCTATGGACCCAGAGCATTAGAGCTATGGATCAGTAGCATTAGAGCTATGGACCCAGAGCATTAGAGCTATGGATCAGTAGCATTAGAGCTATGGACCCAGAGCTAGGGGCTGGCAAGGCCAGGAAGTGTGTATATTATTATTTTTTACCACTCAGTATAACTTCCAGGCATGGTTAAAAAAAAAGCTTGCGGATGTTTAACTTTGAACACATGATTGCGATCACGTTACGACCAACCTACGACGTGCGTAGATTAATTATAATCGCTCACCCTGTCCTGACACTTGACGCTGTGTGTGGAGTTAAGAGTCCAGGCCTGTTCATACTCCACTTTTAGGTAGACTGGGCAGCATTCCTTTTCGGGTTTTTGATCTGGTCGGGAGCGGATGATATCGTTACGTCATGTTGTAGTCATTGATTTGTAGTCATCAGGATGATATAGTTACGTCATGTTGTAGTCATTGATTTGTAGTCATCAGGATGATATAGTTACGTCATGTTGTAGTCATTGATTTGTAGTCATCAGGGTGATATCGCTACGTCATGTTGTAGTCATTGATTTGTAGTCATCAGGATGATATCGTTACGTCATGTTGTAGTCATTGTTTTGTAGTCATCATGATGATATCGCTACGTCATGTTGTAGTCATTGTTTTGTAGTCATCAGGATGATATCGCTACGTCATGTTGTAGTATTGTTTTGTAGTCATCAGGATGATATCGCTACGTCATGTTGTAGTCATTGTTTTGTAGTCATCAGGATGATATCGTTACGTCATGTTGTAGTATTGTTTTGTAGTCATCAGGATGATATCGCTACGTCATGTTGTAGTATTGTTTTGTAGTCATCAGGATGATATCGCTACGTCATGTTGTAGTCATTGTTTTGTAGTCATCAGGATGATATCGTTACGTCATGTTGTAGTATTGTTTTGTAGTCATCAGGATGATATCGTTACGTCATGTTGTAGTATTGTTTTGTAGTCATCAGGATGATATCGTTACGTCATGTTGTAGTAGGGCTGGGCGATATGACAAAATCTCATATCACGATATAGAATTTATTTTATCACGATAACGATATACTCACGATATAGAATATTTTTTACGATACCTATTTTTTTTTATCTAAAAGAATAATTTTTTGTTCAGGTCGAGTACTTTACTGTACTTGGGCTGTACTGTACTGTACTGTACTGTACTGTACTGTACTGTACTGTACTGTACTGTACTGTACTGTACTGTACTGTACTGTACTGTACTGTACTGTACTGTACTGTACTGTACTGTACTGTACAAGCTCTCCTCCCTGGCCTCTGTCTGTGTTAGGCTGCACAACAGTGACACTTGTTGGTGACAATAGTTATGCTATTTCCGTGCTCGGATACAGGGACAGGGACACACATAGCTGTCTATAATGGTTGCACCACTCAAAAAACTATTAAATTCACATTATCCAGTCTAATTATATGAATATAATACTGATGCCCTTCCCATGCACAGACAGGCCCAAAGCAAGTACAAAATATTACAAAATAAAATGTATATAATAATAATTAGAGGCTGAACTCAATTGTTCAGCCTCTGTAGACATTTTTAAAGCACAGCTCAAGACCCACTTCTACAACATTGCTTTTAATTGATCTTTTATTTTTTGTTATTCATGTCCTCACTGTATTGCATTACTGCTTGTTTTTTAATGTCGTTGCCTTGCTTTTCTTTTTATCTCCATTGCTCTGTAAAGCACTTTGAGAGCTGCATTTCATGTCATGAAAGGTGCTATACAAATAACGTTTTATTAGTATTATTAATAATAATTATTATTATTATGACAATTAAAAAGAAAAAAGAAAGAAATAAGACACAGAAGTACAGGCCT
The DNA here is from genome assembly GCF_964188405.1 of Protomyctophum parallelum. Classification (NCBI taxonomy): domain Eukaryota; kingdom Metazoa; phylum Chordata; class Actinopteri; order Myctophiformes; family Myctophidae; genus Protomyctophum; species Protomyctophum parallelum. The sequence goes on from NC_139719.1 coordinate 46,307,434, forward strand.
ATGTCTGCATTAAATTGGCTTAAGGAAAAAATAAATATCTCATGTCACAGTTTGTCACTACAGTTGTTTCAGTTCATTTAAGCTCTGTATAGGGAATCAACATGTTCTGTTGTAGTTATAGTTTAGTTTGTTAAAGACGTTGGGCAGCTTAACGATGTTTAATTGACTACAGGCGATAGAGTGAGAGAGAACGCGATCTTGTCGTCAACTCTCCATGCCCATGGAGAGTGCGTATATGGGAGTCTGGGACGAGTGGGGCTTTTTCTTTTCCTTTTTTTTGATGATCACAACAAAGTCAGCGTCTTGTGTTGTTGTTGTAAGCTGTTGCTGAATTAAGGACTTTTCAAATGGAATAATTTATTTGGAACAATAAAACAAGACAGAGACACGCAGCAGGAGGACTGCACAGGTAAGAGGAACGTCTTGGAAGAAGTTTGCAGTGCACCCGACGACGGACAAGCTTATTGTTCAACTGTGTAAAACATGCTTGGCTCACGCAATTTATCAATTTGACCCAACATGAAACCTGCATTTATAACAGTGAATGACCGGTTACTTTAGGGCGCGTTCGGAAATAGCGCACTAGGCGGACTGTGCATTGTGCAATGCAAACTGATAGATGAGTTCGCTCTGGTGTGGTATTTCCGAACGTGCCCCTTACACCGCTCTGAATCTCGTCAGCCATCATCTCCCTTCATATAGGGCGCGTTCGGCTATGCGCACCGGGAATGTGGTCAGTTTGTTGAGTGTGGTGGGCGGTGACGTCACAGAGTGCGTTCAGTGTGCCTTATTTACGAACGACCAGTTCAACACACCATTCACACTGAGCAACCCTACCCTGATGGTAGGGTTGCTCAGTGCGTGCACTCGGCACACCCGGTGTGCAGCGCACTGGATTTTCGAACGACAACGCACTGAGTGCACTGAATAAACGAACGACAAGAGAGCACACCAGTGCGTTCAGGGCGCATTTCCGAACGCGCCCGTAATCAAAACCACTTCCATATCCATACAATGGAAGACGTTGCCCCTCTTTTAGGTGCAAGCACCACCTCGGCTTGTGTTGTGGTCGTGTTGGCCTGCTTAGAGTATATAATAGAGAAGACATCCGAAAGGTGTTCGCTCACTGTTTTCAGTGCGCGCGGTGGGCTGCTGGGCATGCCGTATATAAGCGATGTGACGTAAAATACTGCCGTAAAGCGAAACGGCGATATAAGCGATATAGCTTTTTTTTCGTGATAGACATTTTCTATCGAAAATACGATATATATCGTCATATCGCCCAGCCCTATGTTGTAGTCATTTATTTGTAGTCATCAGGATGATATCTCTACGTCGTGATGTAGTAAAAAGTTTTTTGTTTTTGTTTTTGTAATCGATACCAGATAAAACTTTTAAGATTGTATATTATGCACATGCCATGGTCACATAACCATTATATGTTGTTGAGTGCATGCTTTGATGGTTACAGTTTTATAATCAGTTTTGATGAGTAAACCTTTGTGGAGATCTTCTCAGTTCTCATTGTATGCTAGTTACTGCCATTCAGGATGGAAAATGGAATCCATTTTGATTTGGGGAGAAGTAGTTTCATAAGGGGCTGGTATGAAGTACTTGATATAAACAGAAAACGTTCAGTTCACTAGTCTACACTCTACTCTACACCTGCCTTCATTTCATCTGATTGTCTGTCTGGCAGGCACTTAACAAGCGATCGTTAACTGTGTCTGTTAGAGAGAGGGGCAGAGAAGAGTGGCTTTGTTCAACTTCATTTATACTTATATTCTCCACTCTGATGAAGGTACATGTTCGATGTATTAGCCTATATTTTGACAATTAATCGGAAAATCGATTAATCGTTGTCATCCCTAGTTTGGGTGAGCAGTGAGTCTCTTACCACCGCGGCTCAGTGACGTCATGTTGTAGTTTTAGTAAAAACAGACTAGAGAGATGTGTTTGGGTGAGAGGTGAGTCTCTTACCACCGCGGCTCAGTGACGTCATGTTGTAGTTTTAGTAAAAACAGAGAGATGTGTTTGGGTGAGAGGTGAGTCTCTTACCACCGCGGCTCAGTGACGTCATGTTGTAGTTTTAGTAAAAACAGAGAGGTGTGTTTGGGGGTGAGCGGTGAGTCTCTTACCACCGCGGCTCAGTGACGTCATGTTGTAGATTTAGTAAAAACGGAGAGATGTGTTTGGGTGAGCGGTGAGTCTCTTACCACCGCGACTCAGTGACGTCATGCTGTAGTTTTATTTTTTTGTATTAATTTATATTTTTTGTCCCACGATTTTGTAACCCATTTTTCACCCCTGTGTCAATCATCCTGTGATGTGATCCTGGGCTCTACACACCCTCCGCCAACCTAGGGAGAGCAACGGACTTGAACTCATGCTTCCTTCATGCTTGAGTGTCCAAGTTGCTCCTTTACACCTGACAGGGGGGAGTTTCCCTGGTTGGACGTAGCGCGTGGAAGGAACACGTTATTCCAACCAGTTCATGTTGTAGTTTTAGTAAAAACAGAGGTGTGTTTGGGTTAGCGGTGAGTCTCTTACCACCGCGGCTCAGTGACGTCATGTTGTAGTTTTAGTAAAAACAGAGATGTGTTTGGGTGAGCGGTGAGTCTCTTACCACCGCGGCTCAGTGACGTCATGTTGTAGTTTTAGTAAAAACAGAGAGATGTGTTTGGGTGAGTGGTGAGTCTCTTACCACCGCGGCTCAGTGACGTCATGTAGTAGTTTTAGTAAAAACAGAGAGGTGTGTTTGGGTGAGCGGTTGAGATTTGGATTCAGACACCTATGCAATCTCGTTTTGTGAAGAATCGTGAAGCACTAGTTGGCTGTCCAATACATTTTTGTTACTCTTAATTAGGGATGCACCGAAAATTCGGCCACCGAAAATATTCGGCCGAAAATGGCTAAAAATGTATTTTCGGCCTATTCGGTTTCGGCTCAAATAAGCCGAAAAATATCACTGAATAGTAGTAGTGGTCCTAAAGTTGTGAATCGAACTAAACTGCGGGAAAAACAAAGATGTACAAGCCCAACGCGCTGTGCATTGCGACGGGTAGATAGCTTGTAGATCTGCTACTTTCAGCGCAGGAAGGGCGCATGCTTATGACGCTCATTAACTATGCATCAGCTCAGCAGGCAGCAGCCAGCAGTGAGCACTGAGCAGTCACAACACAACACACGTCGCAGCAGTCACGGAATGCTTCAATGCACAGGCAGATCCGACACAACTTTATTGCATACATATGTGCTTTCATCCACGCTTCCATAGCCTTTTAAATCTTATTTCCCCATCCACGGGCACAAGCAACGTGATATCAGCAGCTCTTCCACCCGATCTGTGGACGGGTGGTGTTCTGTTGACGAGGGAAGCTATAGCTAGCATGGGAGCTAACGTTAGTTTTAACACCTCACACTCGCTGCTGCGTTTACACGGGCAGACACAAAGACGAATGGGAATATCATTTGGAGCTTTAACAATGAATAATACTGTATCGTTGCGTCTGCCCATGTTTAATGGTCAGGGTTTCACTGTCCACAACTATAATGCACTTCCCAAAACTCATAGACATGCCACAGCCCACCACCTATAAATTCAAACCCACCTCTGGAATATTGCTATCTCATTCCACTTTAATTTATTTTATTCCATAGTCTTAGTTTTTCTCTAAAGTTGTTTTTATTTGTTTTCTCATGTTCTCCTTGAAAAGTGTCTAAGTAGCCTACTCAGAGAAGCTTTATATAAATAATATTATCACTATTATTATTACTACTTGTTTTATTGCCTATGCTTATGTAGAAAAAAAAGATCACTGCTCAGGTCAAATAGGCCTATTGATATGCGATTAAAATGTGATTAATTGAGATAAATTAATCACAAAGCCTCCAATTAATTAGATGTTTTTTTAATGGACCCATAAGTGTTTATTATTTAAGTTAGGTTTTGCCATAATCATGTATTTTGCCATAATCAGGTAGCTTTACAACAAATATGTATTCGGCTATTCGGTTTTCGGCCAACTGTTTCCTATATTCGGTATTCGGTTTCGGCCAAGAATTTCCCTTTCGGTGCATCCCTAATTAATTATGTTTGATTTCTTTAATATTTTCATGGGGAATTTTTTTTAGAATAGTGTTAGAATCGTGATCTCGATTCTTGTGGAGGAAGATCGAGATTCACATTTGAGCAAGAATCGTGTGGCACTAACTTTATAATAATAATAGTAATAATAATACTTTATTTGTATAGCACCTTTCATGACATGAAATGCAGCTCAAAGTGCTTTACAGAACAATGGAGAATAAAAAAGAAAAGCAAGGCAACGACATTAAAAACAAGCAGTAATGCAATACAGTGAGGACATGAATAACAAAAAATAAAAGATCAATTAAAAGCAATGTTGTAGAAGTGGGTCTTGAGCTGTGCTTTAAAAATGTCTACAGAGGCTGCCTGTCGAAGTTACAGTGGGAGTTTGTTAAACTACAGAGGCTGCCTGTCGAAGGTACAGTGGGAGTTTGTTAAACTACAGAGGCTGCCTGTCGAAGGTACAGTGGGAGTTTGTTAAACTACAGAGGCTGCCTGTCGAAGGTACAGTGGGAGCTTGTTCCATGCCGTCGGCCCGTAGAAGCAAAAAGCTGCTTCCCCGTATTTTTTAGTTGCCATTTTTTTAGGCAAAGCGAGCAGGCCAGCAGTGGAAGACCTTAGGGGGCGGTTTGGGACATATTTAGGCAGGCAGTCATGTAGGTAGGAAGGTGCGAGCACATTTTATTTGTCATATTAATGGTAATCTTTCGCCCTAAGATACAGTTATGTGTCACGAGCAAAACTGGACAGAATATTAGTTTCATTCCATTTTAGGGCGAGTTGGCGTTTAACCACTTGTATCAGATCTACAAGCTCACAATGTGTCACAACTGATCTACATCGACACATTGTGAGCTTGTAGATCGGCTTTTTGGACAACTCATTTTCTTTTCTCCAAAATTGTTAAAAATTAATAAAAGGAAGGGGGGGAGCATGTCTGCTCATTATAATATAATTATAATAATAACTTTATTTATATAGCACTTTTCTAGACAACGTCACAAAGTGCTTCACTAAAAAGCAGGAAAATCAAACACAATTAAAATGGATGCAACAAAGCTCAACAACTTGCAGCCAGTGGCTCGACTTCTTTTGCTGTGAAGTTGCTTGTAAATATTGGTAGTTGCTTATTTGGTCTTGTTTCTAAAGTGTAGTTGTTTATTTGGTCTTGTTTCTAAAGTGTAGTTGTTTATTTGGTCTTGTTTCTAAAGTGTAGTTGTTTATTTGGTCTTGTTTCTAAAGTGTAGTTGTTTATTTGGTCTTGTTTCTAAAGTGTAGTTGTTTATTTGGTCTTGTTTCTAAAGTGTAGTTGTTTATTTGGTCTTGTTTCTAAAGTGTAGTTGTTTATTTGGTCTTGTTTCTAAAGTGTAGTTGTTTATTTGGTCTTGTTTCTAAAGTGTAGTTGTTTATTTGGTCTTGTTTCTAAAGTGTAGTTGTTTATTTGGTCTTGTTTCTAAAGTGTAGTTGTTTATTTGGTCTTGTTTCTAAAGTGTAGTTGTTTATTTGGTCTTGTTTCTAAAGTGTAGTTGTTTATTTGGTCTTGTTTCTAAAGTGTAGTTGTTTATTTGGTCTTGTTTCTAAAGTGTAGTTGTTTATTTGGTCTTGTTTCTAAAGTGTAGTTGTTTATTTGCTCTTGTTTCCAAAGTGTAGTTGTTTATTTGCTCTTGTTTCCAAAGTGTGGTTGTTTATTTGGTCTTGTTTCTAAAGTGTAGTTGTTTATTTGGTCTTGTTTCTAAAGTGTAGTTGTTTATTTGGTCTTGTTTCTAAAGTGTAGTTGTTTATTTGGTCTTGTTTCTAAAGTGTAGTTGTTTATTTGGTCTTGTTTCTAAAGTGTAGTTGTTTATTTGGTCTTGTTTCTAAAGTGTAGTTGTTTATTTGGTCTTGTTTCTAAAGTGTAGTTGTTTATTTGGTCTTGTTTCTAAAGTGTAGATGTTTATTTGGTCTTGTTTCTAAAGTGTAGTTGATTATTTGGGGCTTATTTCTAAAGTGTGAACTAGTGCTGAACAATTTTTGCTCGAGCTGAAATCGACATGTAAATATGAAATATGCTTAAACAGGTGTTAATGTCAGTCCACAGAAGTGAACCTTTTCAAGCCTGTTTTCTCAACTCTCTGTTTCTCTGCCAGACATTACTCTATAAGCCATATCTCCAAAACTGGTGGGTCAAACTGAACAACCAACATGTCAATTTCAAGCTACGATGCCCTGCTTTCATATGATATGATTCTTTTTTTCTCCAAAATAATCCAATGGCAGTCCCTCAGTCAAATGTGGTCACATTTGTAGAATCTGATCTCAGGTCTAAATGGGTTAACCCATTCTGACCGGGCACCCATTTTGGTGTCAGCATCATGTTGTGCTTTAGCTATTTAAAAATAGCAGATCTACAAGCTCATATCGCGCCACCGAGTGGCGCGATACGAGCTTGTAGGTCTGCTATTTTTGAAAAAAAAATCGAAGAACGACTGACATTTTTAGAATCTGATCTCAGGTTAGAATGGGTTAATCAGACCAGTGTGTGTCCAGTGGAAACCTCGTATGAATCTGATCTCAGGTCAGAATGGGTTAACGACCACGTACTACTTGATCTCACACTACAATTACGCCACGCAAAAAAAGCATCATTAGTAGCGGATCTGTCATCCACAAGCTGGAGGAGAGAGCTTGTAGATCTGCTTCTTTTGGATCTGAATCCCGGAAAGTAACAGTTTTTTTTCTTTTTTCTATAATTTTTATCCCACGATTTTGTAACCCATTTTTCACCCCTGTGTCAATTATCTAATGTGATCCTGGGCTCTACACACCCTCCACCAACCTGGGGAGAGCAACGGACTTGAACTCATGCTTCCTTCATGCCTGAGTGTCCAAGTTGCTCCTTTACACCTGACAGGGGGGAGTGTCCCTGGTTGGACGTAGCGCGTGGAAGGAACACGTTATTCCAACCAGTTCCTTTCCCCTCCATCAGGCGCCCCGGCTGGCCAGGGGGAGGCAGTTTAGAGACCAGGATTACTGCATGTTTTTGTGAGGGTACCTACCCTAGGGGACACGGGGAGAACATGTGAGGGTACCTACCCTAGGGGACACGGGGAGAACATGTGAGGGTACCTACCCTAGGGGACACGGGGAGAACATGTGAGGGTACCTACCCTAGGGGACACGGGGAGAACATGCAAACTCCACACAGAAAGGCCCTTTCGCCAACACCGCCTCGGGTATGGGCACCGATGACGCGGAGGAGGAAACACGCCGCCAGCACCCACAGCGCCCCGAGAGGGAATCAAACCCAGGACCTTCTAGCTGTGAGGCGACAGCACTACCAACTGTGCCACCGTGCCCCTAAAGTAACAGTTTTTTGAGGTGAGGTTTCCATACCCGACAGACAGACGGCTATTATGTAAATGAAACGTATCCAGAGAGAAGGACGTGTCCTTCAGTCATGGGCGTCTGTTAGTAAACATGCATTCCACCCAGTGTTGTTTTCGTCGACTAAAACTAAGACGGAAAATGTCCGTCGACTACCTTTTTCACTGACGAAAACTAAATGGAAACTAAATGAAAACTAAAGCTACGATGACTAAAACTAAGACTAAATATACTGACAATTTCGTCGACAAATAAAAGCTAGACTAAAATGTTAGGAAGGGACTAGTGGACAAGAGATCCAGTCATTTTACACTTGGTGGCATGCTGAAAATAGCCGATCGCGTTGTGAGCTTGTAGATCGGCTATTTTCAGCAAGTGTAAAAACACTCATTATGACGGCATCAAGGCCCGCCAAAATACATTTTAATCGACTAAATCAACTGTAGATTTAGTCGGCTAGAATCTTATGACATTTAGTCGACTAACACTAAGACATTCCAGGTGACTAAAATGTGACTAAAACTAAATGAATTTTCAAAGACTATGACTAAACTAAAATAGACATTTGCTGCCAAAAACAACACGGTTTCCAGTACATAGTAGGCTACATACAGTACATACATCTGTACACTCTCAGAGTTAAATTAACAGTGGTTTTACAATATAAATTGGGGGTACCAGAGATAGACGTAAGGACCCTGGACCCTACATCTAAACATTAGGGCCGGGACTAATTGCGATTAATTTAGATTAATTAACTACAGAAAAATGAATCGTGATTAACTACAGATAAATTAATCGCACCTTTTTTTTCACCGCGGAACGTTTCTCACTGGGCGCTTTTCTATAGTACTGAAAACTGGAAATAATAAAAAGTCACCCCATTTTGTGTTGCCTAGAACTGGAGGTCTGACAAAAAACAGTAACAATATGAAGTAAGTACAGCTTTGTGATGTCACTGAGATGTACTTGTTACTGGTTTTTTTTCAGACCTCCAGTTCTAGGCAACACAGAATGGGGTGACTTTTTATTATTATTTCCACAACAGGTATATTAATGACAGTAAAATGTTGAAAATGAGTGGTATCCTGTAGTCACTATTTGTTGATTCACTGGGATACCAAAAAACATTAAAAAAAAAGGTTTCTCGCTGTTCTCGGGTTGAATATTGATATGCGATTAAAATGCCAAAGCCTCTGATTAATTAGATTAATTTTTTTAATCGAGTCCCAGCTCTACTAAACATATATTTGGTGCCGGGGATGGATCCCCATACCCAGATTGAAAATATTCCACATTCTTCCCCAGAGGTTTTTGTTGTTGTGCCATTGTGTGTTTTAAAAAAAAAACAATAATTGTACCCATTGCCAAGAAAAAACCTGTTACCTGTCTCAACGATTATCGACCTGTTGCTTTGACTTCTGTTCTCATGAAATGCCTGGACAGAAAATGGTTATCTCTTATATCAAGAGCATCATTCCTGCTAGTATTGATCCTTTACAGTTTGCTCACTGTGCAAATAGATCTGTGGATGACGCAATCTCTCTTGCTTTACACACTGCCCTGGTACATCTAGAAAAGAAAGGCTCTCATGTCAGACTACTGTTCATAGACTATAGTTCCGCATTTAACACTATTGTACCATGATCTAAATTAGTGTTGAAACTCAATGGCCTTGGCGTGGGCAGCTCCATCTGTAACTGGCTATTTGATTTTCTGACGGGCAGGCCCCAGTGTGTTCGCATAGGAGAGAGAAGCTCATCCACAATTCTCACCAGAACCGGTGCGCCACCAAGGCTGCTGCCTCAGTCCTCTGCTGTACAGCTTGTTTACGTTTGATTGTGTCGCCAGATACGAGAATAACATCATAATTAAATGTGCGGATGATACCACAGTGATCGGACTAATAACCGACGGTGATGAGAGGGCCTATAGGAGGGAGATAGAGGATCTAACTCTATGGTGCGATAACAACAACCTCTCACTTAACACCAATAAGACCAAAGAAATCATTGTAGACTTTAGGAAGTCCAAAGGTATCCACACCCCCATTTCCATCAAAGGGTCATCTGTCGACATAGTTGATAACTTTAAATTCCTGGGCATACATATCACAGACACATTCACATGGTCACTCATACACATCACAGACACATTCACATGGTCACTCAACAACGAGTACATCCTCAAGAAGGCGCAGCAGCGACTGTACTTTCTGAGGCGCCTTAAAAAAATTGGCTACAAAAGGACTAGTGAACTTTTATCGCTGTATAATTGAAAGTGTCTTAACCCTTGGACTACCAGTCCCAATTTTTTTGTTTGGGTAACAAATTGGCATATTTTTAATTCATCGTTTTAACATACAAGAAAGATCTGGTGGATTGAAGAGATGTTTTCTTTTTTTCATTCATTGCAAATGTATTCTCTCGATTCGCCACCAGATGGCGGGAAAGCACCATTATGCTGATTTTGGCTAAAATAGACGGATCTTCCTAAGTCACTTCCGGTTCAACGATCAACAACATCCTGTAGTATTTTGACCCTAGTCAATAGCTTGGCTGGTCCGGATTGCTAAGCTATGCTATATTTTTCATAACTAAGTCAAATTAACCTCAAATCAACCCCAAAAGATCGCAAAATATCACATTTTTTACAGCGACGCACATAGAGACGGCGCGCGTGCACGATAGCGCACGATCACGCGGATTTCGGCCGTTTTTTGGTAAATTACATCCAACATTAGTGATATTAGCGAAAAAATATTAATTTTTGCTCTTTTGACCCCGCGATAACTGATATTGATTGTAATTTTTTTTCCGTTAACGGGAGGTTTAGATTTTTCGATTCATTCCGTTTTTTCCGTGAATTGTAGGCCAAGGGTTAACTGGCTGTATCACAGTGTGGTACGGTAACACGACCTCTCAGGATTGCAATAGGTTGCAGAGGACCGTTAAAACAGCAGCTAAAATCATCGGCAGCACAGAATTACCCAGTCTCCATAACATCTACACCACTCGCTGTATGAAAAAAGCCCATAACATCATGGAAGATGCCACCCCGCAAATACCCTGTTCAAACTACTCCCTTCCAAAAAACGCTACCAGAGCATCAAATCTCGTACCACCCGTCTCAGTAACAGTTTCTACCCCCAGGCAGTCAGGCTGCTGAACAGCTGACCTTGAACTGTATTGCACTTCACTTCACTTGCACTTTTCTTTTCCTGTTTTTTGTCTTTTCTTGCACTATAGATGTTTGTTTATGTCCTGTGTATGTAAGACTGAGAGTGCTCTGAGCAAAATAATTTTCATTGTATGTATACTCTGTATCTATACAAATGACAAATAAACCTGAACCTGAACCTTGTTGAATAGCTCTCAACATACCAGCTCTCAGGGGGCACGGTGGCACAGTTGGTAGTGCTGTCGCCTCACAGCTAGAAGGTCCTGGGTTCGATTCCCGCTCGGGGCGCTGTGGGTGCTGGCGGCGTGTTTCCTCTTCCGCGTCATCAGTGCCCATACCCGAAGGTGGGGTTGGCGAAAGGGCCTTTCTGTGTGGAGTTTGCATGTTCTCCCCGTGTCCCCTAGGGTAGGTACCCTCACATGTTCTCCCCGTGTCCCCTATAGGGTAGGTACCCTCACATGTTCTCCCCGTGTCCCCTATAGGGTAGGTACCCTCACATGTTCTCCCCGTGTCCCCTAGGGTAGGTACCCTCACATGTTCTCCCCGTGTCCCCTAGGGTAGGTACCCTCACATGTTCTCCCCGTGTCCCCTAGGGTAGGTACCCTCACATGTTCTCCCCGTGTCCCCTAGGGTAGGTACCCTCACATGTTCTCCCCGTGTCCCCTAGGGTAGGTACCCTCACATGTTCTCCCCGTGTCCCCTAGGGTAGGTACCCTCACATGTTCTCCCCGTGTCCCCTAGGGTAGGTACCCTCACATGTTCTCCCCGTGTCCCCTAGGGTAGGTACCCTCACATGTTCTCCCCGTGTCCCCTAGGGTAGGTACCCTCACAATAAACATGCAGTAATCCTGGTCACTAAACTGCCTCCCCCTGGCCAGCCGGGGCGCCTGATGGAGGGGAAAGGAACTGGTTGGAATAACGTGTTCCTTCCACGCGCTACGTCCAACCAGGGAAACTCCCCCCTGTCAGGTGTAAAGGAGCAACTTGGACACTCAGGCATGAAGGAAGCATGAGTTCAAGTCCGTTGCTCTCCCCTTGTCCCCCATATATGGGGACTAGGTTGGCGGTGTGTAGGACATTAGAAGATTGACACAGGGGTGAAAAATGGGTTACAAAATCGTGGGATAAAAAATATACTGTATATATATATATAATGTCACCACTTGCCTTAGTTAGACCATCTATACTTGGTTAAACGGACCCAAGTTAAAACTGTCCTTGATGCGTTCTTTTTAGAGATGCTCCGATCAGGTTTTTAGGCACCGATCACCGATCACTGGAAGCAGTAACTGCCGATACCGATCACAGCGTGGTGAAATCACACACCTTGCAAACTGGTGTCCTTTTCTGACACAGTAAACCAGGGATACTCAAATAGCTGAACATGTGGGCCACATTATGAAAATGGCAAGGGGCCAAGGGGCCGGTTGATAAGATGACAACATTCATGTTACTTTTTTTATTTACCTTTTTTCCACATGACGTATGAAAAGACAAGTGCAATGTGCATTATTTTATGGCTTGCCCATTTTCTCTCTTTTGAATAATTCTGTGCAATTGGCACATTCGACACAAACAACTGTTTCCATAATACAAACTAACATAGGCTACTTCTCCATAAGCAGAATCATGAATAGGCCTATTTAATTTATACAAAAGGAGAAGAGAGAGAGAGAGAGAGAGAGAGCAATGTGTTTGTGGCTCAAACTTTGTCTAATATTGTTTTAGAGCAGTGGTTCTCAAACATTTTCATGCCAAGAGCAAAGGACCCCCTGCTAAGCAGCGAGTTATATATGCTTAGATTATTTTGTATTAGAATAGATAAAACTGAAGCGGGCAGGAGGCTCCACTTCCGCTTTATATTTTACTCATGATCAGAGCTTCCGTTGCTCCAGACTGTATGACGGAAGCATTTCTATTTTACTCATGATCAGAGCTTCCGTTGCTCCAGACTGTATGACGGAAGCATTTCTATTTTACTCGTGATCAGAGCTTCCGTTGCTCCAGACTGTATGACGGAAGCATTTATATTTTACTCGTGATCAGAGCTTCCGTTGCTCCAGACTGTAAGACGGAAGCATTTATATTTTACTCGTGATCAGAGCTTCCGTTGCTCCAGACTGTATGACGGAAGCATTTATATTTTACTCATGATCAGAGCTTCCGTTGCTCCAGACTGTAAGACGGAAGCATTTATATTTTACTCGTGATCAGAGCTTCCGTTGCTCCAGACTGTACGACGGAAGCATTTATATTTTACTCATTATCAGAGCTTCCGTTGCTCCAGACTGTACGACGGAAGCATTTATATTTTACTCATTATCAGAGCTTCCGTTGCTCCAGACTGTACGACGGAAGCATTTATATTTTACTCATTATCAGAGCTTCCGTTGCTCCAGACTGTACGACGGAAGCATTTATCAGAGCTTCCGTTGCTCCAGACTGTATGACGGAAGCATTTGTATTTTACTCATTATCAGAGCTTCCGTTGCTCCAGACTGTACGACGGAAGCATTTATATTTTACTCATGATCAGAGCTTCCGTTGCTCCAGACTGTACGACGGAAGCATTTATATTTTACTCATGATCAGAGCTTCCGTTGCTCCAGACTGTATGACGGAAGCATTTATATTTTACTCATGATCAGAGCTTCCGTTGCTCCAGACTGTAAGACGGAAGCATTTATATTTTACTCGTGATCAGAGCTTCCGTTGCTCCAGACTGTACGACGGAAGCATTTATATTTTACTCATTATCAGAGCTTCCGTTGCTCCAGACTGTACGACGGAAGCATTTATATTTTACTCATTATCAGAGCTTCCGTTGCTCCAGACTGTACGACGGAAGCATTTATATTTTACTCATTATCAGAGCTTCCGTTGCTCCAGACTGTACGACGGAAGCATTTATCAGAGCTTCCGTTGCTCCAGACTGTATGACGGAAGCATTTGTATTTTACTCATTATCAGAGCTTCCGTTGCTCCAGACTGTACGACGGAAGCATTTATATTTTACTCATGATCAGAGCTTCCGTTGCTCCAGACTGTACGACGGAAGCATTTATATTTTACTCATGATCAGAGCTTCCGTTGCTCCAGACTGTATGACGGAAGCATTTATATTTTACTCATGATCAGAGCTTCCGTTGCTCCAGACTGTATGACGGAAGCATTTATATTTTACTCATGATCAGAGCTTCCGTTGCTCCAGACTGTACGACGGAAGCGTTTATATTTTACTCATGATCAGAGCTTCTGTTGCTCCAGACTGTATGACGGAAGCATTTATATTTTACTCATGATCAGAGCTTCCGTTGCTCCAGACTGTATTTTCAGTATGTATTCAGTATTTTTGTCGAATAACCTCTGAATAGCGTCACTTAGTTTGTAGTCAATTTTTCAATTTCTTTTATTTCAAAATAAATAGCAGATGCCTTCCGCCTTTAGTGTGCTAATCTTAGTAAAATGGACCCGAGTTTCAACCGTACTTGGACCATTGTTGTTGTTTCTTTTTACATCTACACCAAATCTCTGACTGTGAGCTTGTAGATCGGCTGTAGAAATGACTCTGCAGACCAGGGAGCAGTCTAGACCCCTAGGCTGTAGAAATGAGAGTGTAGGGCATAGACTGTAAAAAATATGGACAAAGCGTTCCCCGGGTCTAACATGAACGTAAAATGAAGCCTGAAATCCCTGCACTGTAAATCGCCATCTTTCTAGATCCGTTTTGGACCAGCTGGCCATTGGCTGGCTCCGTTTGGGTCCAGCTGGCCATTGGCTGCCCAGACAACGAGGCGGGACTTCCCCCCTTCTTCTCCGTTGGTTTTATTTTGACTCGAGTGGGAGGAGAAGACTCTTGAGTGGGAGGGGAATCCCGATCATAGACGGTAACGGTAGCCACGCCCCTCAGAACATAGGCGACTTTATGGTCATTATTTTAATTAATGGGACCATAATTTTCCAAAAAGAATATTATGACATTAGAAATGAGACTTTAAACTAGTGACTGGAAGCAGAAAGTATTCATGACCATGTTTATTAAGGTAATACAGTCTAGGTGAAGTTGGGCCAAAATACATGGGAGCTATGGGGCTTTTTGGGTCCAGTCCAGCGCCACAACAGGCCATTATATGAACTACCCATTTCAAATGAGGCTTCACGAAATATCTGGCTGACTGCCCCCCTGGTGCAGGGGCCCGGTACAGACCCCTAGGCTGTAGAAATGAGAGTGTAGGGGTACAGACCCCATAGGTTTGAACAACGGTTTAGTTTCCACAACGCGTGCATGGTCGTTGCGGTTCGGTTGTCGTGGTTACGTTGTTACTGTACTATTCGTTACGTTGTTACTGTACTGTCCGTTACGTTGTCACCGTACTGTTCCTTGACCCTCGGGCCCTCCCCCAGAATGTGCTTCCTCTAGCGGTAAGCCCAACCTCAACGACGTCATCCTGGTCAACGTGAACTACATCTCTGACGTCAGGATGGTCCACGACTGCACTGAGACCCCGCCCCCTCTAGCATCACTGAATGTTAGCAAGGTACGTAACCCCGCCCCTAACCCCCGCCCCCTCTAGCATCACTAAACCGAAGAATATTTTGTTACGTGCGCAAGCAGAGCGCGCAAGTAATAATTTCGCCCGGTCTTCGTTCACCGTGACAGCCAACCCGCCATTTGATGTGTATGCAAAAAAACCCTGCAAATCCGTGCCTGGTTTGCTGGGACCAGATCACATAAATGACCATATGTCTTACGTCATCATTTAGAGCTTTATTATATTACACAGTGGGTGAAAAAACACACCCCTTAAGACTAAACCACACCCATCAGAGGTGTGGCTTCCAGAGGTTCCTAGGTACCTTTAGAAACCTCTAGGTGTCAGGCCCGTACTAAGGAATGGAACACGACTGTATACGTATGTCTTACGTCATCATTTAGAGCTAGTCATACGTATACTATATACATAATCAGTAAAATAAAATGGCAAATTGTGCCTGATCTGCTGGGACCAGAGTACGTGGTGTGTATATGTATGACTAGCTCTCAATGATGACGTAAGAAATATGGTCATTTGTGTAATCTGGTCCCAGCAAACCAGGCACAAATCTGCTGTTTTATTTGCATACGCATCATGTGGCGGGTTGGCTGTCACGGTTTTTGGCGCAAAGTAACCACAGTATACCGCTAATCAACTTACAACTACATACTCTATATAGTATATGTATATAAAACATATATGTATATAAAACAATTGACAATTTACAATAAATAATAAAATAATTATACTGTATAATATATTTTAATTCAGTTTATATACCTTTTTTTTTCATCACATATCAATGATTTATTTTTCTTTAAAAAACTTAAAAGGGATCCAGAATATATCTACATCGATAAAACTGTATTTCTTATATAGATAGAAACTTGAACCATACTTAATAATACTAGGTGTTTATATGCATAAAGTAGGTAGGTAGCAAATAGTTAACACCTAATAATTATACATTTCAAACGTTCCTTCACAGAGATACTGAGATTTGACAGTTTACAGCGGTCGAAAGTACTTGCGCGCTCTGCTTGTGCACTAGTTGGCCATGTTATGTATGGCCTACTAGTGTGCAACAAGCAAGTATGCAGTCGACAGAGTGCAGTTCTAGTTGGATAATATCTTGTCCATAATTCCATGCTGCATTGATGTTGGTACCATTTAGGAGAGACAACAGGCAAACGATCAAAAT
>NC_139719.1:46326502-46409002 GCF_964188405.1 Protomyctophum parallelum
TCACAGAAACACACGGCTACTGTAACTGGAGAACAAAGATGGCTACGGCCAATCGAAACGACTCTTATGTAAATACGTGCAGGAATGTTCACACCCCCAAAATACGGCAAATAATCTGTAATTATAGAGACATTTTTGCAACGTAAATACAACGACTTAATGACACTAAAACGATGTTCTGATGGAATAAAAACATTCTTTAACATTCCTACTGTGTTTATCGGCCGATTTTAAAGTATCGTTTTTGACCGCGGCGGAGGCCCGCATGCGCGTCAAAACAGGAGTCGGTCACGCGTTCACGCCTCGCTCCGACGCTTCCGATGCGCCACTGTTCTATTTCCAGGCGTTTATCCAGCCGCGCGGCAGACCGCCCTGAAGAAGAACGACTGACATTTTTTAGAATCTGATCTCGGGTCAGAATGGGTTAATCAGCCCAGTGTGTGTCCCAGTGGAAACCTCGTGTGAATCTGATCTCAGGTCAGAATGGGTTAATCAGCCCAGTGTGTGTCCCAGTGGAAACCTCGTGTGAATCTGATCTCGGGTCAGAATGGGTTAATTAAAAGCATGGAAAGCATCTGTCAATTTAGGTTTTAGCTCTACAACTATCTATCCAGATGGACATCACATTGGTTGGCTATTCAAAAATAGCAGATCTCCTTGTGTTCTGCACTACGGAGACCTTGTTAGAAACACTGTGAACATGTTTTGCCAAATCTTTGAATAAACATAGAGCACACAGTCGCTTCTCCTCAGGAACGCCAGTATAGAGCGTCGCAGTCCCGCCCCTCCTAGGCTTTTCTTAAAGTATTTATTTAAAGACGGTTACGCCGCGGACAAAGACAACTCGGATCGTGACAAATCATGACAATGAACACAATATTTTGGGGCCGATCAAATCATTAGAAAGAAGAAAATAAAGGCAGGAGACAACAATATTGTTTTTCTTCTTATAAATTATTTGATCGGCCCCAAAACATTGTGTTCATTGTCATGATTTGTCACGATCCCAGTTGTCTTTGTCCGCGGCGTAACCGTCTTTAAATAAATACTTTCAGAAACGGCTATGGGGAGAAATGCATTGGGATTCATTTCCTGGGCCGCTCGCCGTTCTGAAAGGGGGAGGGACTGAAAGGGGGAGGGACTGCGAAGCTCTGTATCTGCCAACCTCGACTGCCAAAAACACCAGATCTTAATACATGTAGTTGATTTTTGGGGATACTTTTGAGAACCAATGACATAATGCCGGGTCTCATGTACACCACAAGTCGACCAATTAAGACGATGTGTTTTCAAATGAAAGTCGCACGTTTTGAGAATATATATATATATTTTAATGTAGCAAATAGCCCACGTCCTCACTCACTCACCAGGAATACAGGGCCATCCCATGTAATTTAGTAAAGGATCATTTTCTTCCGTAATATATAATTAAAAAAGTGAAACTTTCATATTTTCAATTCATTGTGCATAAAGTGAAGTATTTAAAACCTCTTTTTTATTAACCGCATACATTAATATACTTGGCAAAATTAATATACTTTTCAGATGGTCGACATTTCTCGTTTAAAAAGAAAATATTTTTTGAGTATAGTCTCGTAAAATATTCTAATTCATTGGGATAGGATTTTTTGGTTTGCGTGAGCTGTACGCCATAATCGTCAAGATTAAAACAAAAAAGGTTTTGCTTAAATACTAATATTACGGAAGAAAATTAACTTTTACTAAATATTCTAATTACATGGGAGGGACCCTGTGTGTGTGTATAGAGTCCCTCCCCCTTTCAGAACGACGAGTGGCCCAAGAAATGAATCCCAATGCATTTGTCCTTTATTTATTTAACCCATTCTGACCTGAGATCAGATTCATACGAGGTTTCCACTGGACACACACTGGTCTGTTTAACCCATTCTGACCTGAGATCAGATTCATACGAGGTTTCCACTGGACACACACTGGTCTGATTAACCCATTCTGACCTGAGATCAGATTCATACGAGGTTTCCACTGGACACACACTGGTCTGTTTAACCCATTCTGACCTGAGATCAGATTCATACGAGGTTTCCACTGGACACACACTGGTCTGATTAACCCATTCTGACCTGAGATCAGATTCTAAAAATGTCCCCGTTATCAATATATCTTTGGGCTTAACAAGCCTGTTATGGAGCATATACTGTAGCGGCCCATGACGTCATGTTTAAACAATCAAGACAAGAACCGGCGATCAATAAATAAATGTAATCATCCACGCTGGCACAAACATGTCTGTCTAAAAGTGTATTGATACCTGACGACCATGCAGCGCTGTGCCGATAAGTGTATTGATACCTGACGACCATGCAGCGCTGTGCAGATAAGTGTATTGATACCTGACGACCATGCAGCGCTGTTCAGATAAGTGTATTGATACCTGAAGAACCATGCAGCGCTGTTCAGATAAGTGTATTGATACCTGACGACCATGCAGCGCTGTTCAGATAAGTGTATTGATACCTGACGACCATGCAGCGCTGTTCAGATAAGTGTATTGATACCTGACGACCATGCAGCGCTGTTCAGATAAGTGTATTGATACCTGAAGAACCATGCAGCGCTGTTCAGATAAGTGTATTGATACCTGACGACCATGCAGCGCTGTGCAGATAAGTGTATTGATACCTGATGACCATGCAGCGCTGTTCAGATAAGTGTATTGATACCTGACGACCATGCAGCGCTGTTCAGATAAGTGTATTGATACCTGACGGCCATGCAGCGCTGTTCAGATAAGTGTATTGATACCTGATGGCCATGCAGCGCTGTTCAGATAAGTGTATTGATACCTGACGACCATGCAGCGCTGTTCAGATAAGTGTATTGATACCTGACGACCATGCAGCGCTGTTCAGATAAGTGTATTGATACCTGACGACCATGCAGCGCTGTTCAGATAAGTGTATTGATACCTGACGACCATGCAGCGCTGTTCAGATAAGTGTATTGATACCTGACGACCATGCAGCGCTGTTCAGATAAGTGTATTGATACCTGACGACCATGCAGCGCTGTTCAGATAAGTGTATTGATACCTGACGACCATGCAGCGCTGTTCAGATAAGTGTATTGATACCTGACGACCATGCAGCGCTGTGCAGATAAGTGTATTGATACCTGACGACCATGCAGCGCTGTTCAGATAAGTGTATTGATACCTGATGACCATGCAGCGCTGTTCAGATAAGTGTATTGATACCTGACGACCATGCAGCGCTGTTCAGATAAGTGTATTGATACCTGACGACCATGCAGCGCTGTGCAGATAAGTGTATTGATACCTGACGACCATGTAGTGCTGTTCAGATAAGTGTATTGATACCTGATGACCATGCAGCACTGTTCAGATAAGTGTATTGATACCTGACGACCATGCAGCGCTGTTCAGATAAGTGTATTGATACCTGACGACCATGCAGCGCTGTGCCGATAAGTGTATTGATACCTGACGACCATGCAGCGCTGTTCAGATAAGTGTATTGATACCTGATGACCATGCAGCGCTGTTCAGATAAGTGTATTGATACCTGGCGGCCATGCAGCGCTGTGCCGATAAGTGTATTGATACCTGACGACCATGCAGCGCTGTTCAGATAAGTGTATTGATACCTGACGACCATGCAGCGCTGTTCAGATAAGTGTATTGATACCTGACGACCATGCAGCGCTGTGCAGATAAGTGTATTGATACCTGACGGCCATGCAGCGCTGTTCAGATAAGTGTATTGATACCTGACGACCATGCAGCGCTGTTCAGATAAGTGTATTGATACCTGACGACCATGCAGCGCTGTTCAGATAAGTGTATTGATACCTGGCGGCCATGCAGCGCTGTGCCGATAAGTGTATTGATACCTGACGACCATGCAGCACTGTTCAGATAAGTGTATTGATACCTGATGACCATGCAGCGCTGTTCAGATAAGTGTATTGATACCTGATGACCATGCAGCGCTGTTCAGATAAGTGTATTGATACCTGACGGCCATGCAGCACTGTTCAGATAAGTGTATTGATACCTGACGACCATGCAGCGCTGTTCAGATAAGTGTATTGATACCTGACGGCCATGCAGCACTGTTCAGATAAGTGTATTGATACCTGACGACCATGCAGCGCTGTTCAGATAAGTGTATTGATACCTGATGACCATGCAGCGCTGTTCAGATAAGTGTATTGATACCTGACGACCATGCAGCGCTGTGCAGATAAGTGTATTGATACCTGACGACCATGTAGTGCTGTTCAGATAAGTGTATTGATACCTGATGACCATGCAGCACTGTTCAGATAAGTGTATTGATACCTGACGACCATGCAGCGCTGTTCAGATAAGTGTATTGATACCTGACGACCATGCAGCGCTGTGCCGATAAGTGTATTGATACCTGACGACCATGCAGCGCTGTTCAGATAAGTGTATTGATACCTGATGACCATGCAGCGCTGTTCAGATAAGTGTATTGATACCTGACGACCATGCAGCGCTGTTCAGATAAGTGTATTGATACCTGACGACCATGCAGCGCTGTTCAGATAAGTGTATTGATACCTGGCGGCCATGCAGCGCTGTGCCGATAAGTGTATTGATACCTGACGACCATGCAGCGCTGTTCAGATAAGTGTATTGATACCTGACGACCATGCAGCGCTGTTCAGATAAGTGTATTGATACCTGACGACCATGCAGCGCTGTTCAGATAAGTGTATTGATACCTGACGACCATGCAGCGCTGTTCAGATAAGTGTATTGATACCTGACGACCATGCAGCGCTGTTCAGATAAGTGTATTGATACCTGACGACCATGCAGCGCTGTTCAGATAAGTGTATTGATACCTGATGACCATGCAGCGCTGTTCAGATAAGTGTATTGATACCTGACGACCATGCAGCGCTGTGCAGATAAGTGTATTGATACCTGACGACCATGCAGCGCTGTTCAGATAAGTGTATTGATACCTGACGGCCATGCAGCGCTGTTCAGATAAGTGTATTGATACCTGACGACCATGCAGCGCTGTTCAGATAAGTGTATTGATACCTGACGACCATGCAGCGCTGTTCAGATAAGTGTATTGATACCTGGCGGCCATGCAGCGCTGTGCCGATAAGTGTATTGATACCTGACGACCATGCAGCACTGTGCCGATCAGTGTATTGATACCTGATGACCATGCAGCGCTGTTCAGATAAGTGTATTGATACCTGATGACCATGCAGCGCTGTTCAGATAAGTGTATTGATACCTGATGACCATGCAGCGCTGTTCAGATAAGTGTATTGATACCTGACGGCCATGCAGCACTGTTCAGATAAGTGTATTGATACCTGACGACCATGCAGCGCTGTTCAGATAAGTGTATTGATACCTGACGGCCATGCAGCACTGTTCAGATAAGTGTATTGATACCTGACGACCATGCAGCGCTGTGCAGATAAGTGTATTGATACCTGACGACCATGCAGCGCTGTTCAGATAAGTGTATTGATACCTGATGACCATGCAGCGCTGTTCAGATAAGTGTATTGATACCTGACGACCATGCAGCGCTGTTCAGATAAGTGTATTGATACCTGACGACCATGCAGCGCTGTTCAGAAGTACGCTTTGAATGTGAACGTACAGCCAACAGTTTCTTTAATATTATTTTAGTGGTAAAAAGGTCAGTTGCCTTCCGCCTGTTGGAAACAGTGTTGTTTTCGTCGACTAAAACTAAGACGAAAAATGTTCGTCGACTACCTTTTTTCACTGACTAAAACTAAATAAAAACGAATCTATGATTTTATGCTGGGTTTGATGCTGAAAATAGCAGATATACAATCTCACAACGCGTTGCACTCCGACGTGTTGTGAGATTGTATATCTGCTATTTTCAGCATGCAACCAAAGTGTAAAATATGTCATTACAACGACACCAAGGCCTGTCAGAACACATTTTAGTCGACTACATCAACTGTAGATTTAGTCGACTAAAATCATTTGACATTTAGTCGACTAAAACTAGACTAAACACTAGAACATTCCAGGTGACTAAAATGTGACTAAAACTAAGTGAAAGCTATTCAAGAGACTATGACTAAAACTAAAATAGAAATTTGCTGCCAAAAACAACACTGGTTGGAAAAGTACTGTATTTGAAGGCCCTTAGTAAAATGCACTGGTTCCATTCAGAACTCATTGTCCACAAAATAATAGAAAATGTTCGATCAGAACCTGATCGATATTATGGTTAGAGTCGTTATCAATAAACATTACTTCATCCCTAATCATCATAAGAAAAAAGTGATTGGGTGTGTTCTGCTGCCCCCTTGTGTCTGGAATAGATTGACTACTGGCAGTCAGGCAGTAAGTATATTTACATAGTAATAATGGCAGTAAGTATATTTACATAGTAATAATGGCAGTAAGTATATTTACATAGTAATAAAGTATACTGCACTTTAGTACAATTTTGAGGTATTTTGCTTAAGTGGGAGTTTATCAAATTTGCAGTACTTTTACGTATATATTGTACTTTTACTTGTACTTTGGTTACTAGTTTGTATATTTTTTATATTACAAAACATAGATTAACCACTTCAGCCATATAGTGTGTGTGTGTGTGTGTGTGTGTGTGTGTGTGTGTGTGTGTGCGCGCGCACGTACATACATTTCAGCCATTTGAAAATGGCAATTTACAAGCTCACAATGGGTCGCATTGTGAGTTTATAGATTAGCTATTCTCAAAATATGTTCTATACATTTGATAACTTAAAATGGGACATTCTGCATATTTAGTACTTTCCACTGTTGGTATTTTAATATATATATATTTTGATGCCAAAACCTTTTGTACGTACTTTTACTCATCTTCAACCGCTTATCCATAGTCTGGTCGCGGGGGCAACATCTCCACCCAGGGCTCCAGACTAACTTTTTCACAGGTAGCACTGGTGCCACCTACCTTTTCATTTGGTAGCGCCACCAGAAATTAGGTAGCACCATTTTTTTCTTTGTATAGCGTGGTATTATTACATGATCTTATCGTGCCCCCACATAGGGCGCCATTTATTTATGTTGTGGTTTCCAACATTAAAGGTTTGAATCATAAAACCCCCTACAAAGGTCACTGTGTGAAAAACAGCAACCTACCTGGTTATACTTCAAAACACTGTAGATGGTTTGAACCCAACACAAAGTCACTAAAGGCAATATTTATATTCCACACACAGAAAGTCAGTTTAAGGTTTTGTGTTGAAAATTAAATGCAGTCCAAACCTTTGGGATTAATAAAGTGACAATTTGTACAATATCCCATTACAATTATCCAAATTAATTCCTTATTATAATATTTTTACATTTTGGAAAAAATCTTTTGCAATGTGAAATGCCACCGAATTCTTAATCATTTTCCTTGTCTTCATGGGCCAAGTTGGCCAACTTGTGAAAGCTGCATACTTTTATTGTGAAGGCAAAAGTTTCTAAATGCTCTCAGAGCCTGCATATCTCCGCGTGCTGAAAATAGCTGATCTACAAGCTCACAACATGTCGCGGACGCGACGCGTTGTGAGCTTGTAGATCAGCCATTTTCAGCACACACTTTGTACGACGAAGAATAAATCAGGCATCAGTGCTCTTCACTCACTGGGAGGGAGATTAATGTATTTTGTTGGCCGATCATCATGTATGGACACAGGCTACCTCCTCGATGCAAACATAACAAGCTTTGGAAGCTATTTTTCGTGGCACATTATATGTTTAATCAAACAACAAGTTTACCTCCTCACTTATTGTTTGGGTCGGGAGCTTACAGTCTATGGTCGGGAGTCGGCTGTCTGTGTAGATCATGACTGATCATGCAGTTAGATATGCGCGCTGCGCTCCAGTGAAATTGTACAGCTGAGAAAGATTAGTTAATTTGTGTCGGATAAACTGCGTTCAGACCTGAATATATATTCGCCTCGCCCTCGGTTCGTCCAGTTTGTACCGCGGCAGGTCGCGCTGCGCCTGTTTGCGCAATTATCGTCTTTGCATTGACTTTGCAGGCAGGCAGAGAGAGAGAAAGAGAGGGGATTCGATTGAGCCAAAAGAAAGTAATACTTTATTATCGCACTACTAATAGCCGCCCGGTGCCCGTGCCTCAGTGTTGAGACGGAGTAAAAATAAATAAATAAACGGATCGTTTTTCTTTCTTTTTTCCGCACATTTCCAAGTATCACCGGTGCGACCTCATTCAATTTTAAGTATCACCATAAGAAATTAAGTCGCATATGCGACCTAATAGGTCGCACGCTGGAGCCCTGTCTCCACCAGAGAGCTCCAGACTTCCTCCTGGGGGGATCCCACGACGTTCCGGTCTGTCAGATTGACCATACAGTCGGTCAGGTGCACCGTGGGGCCTGTCAGATTGACCATACAGTCGGTCAGGTGCACCGTGGGGCCTGTCAGATTGACCATACAGTCGGTCAGGTGCACCGTGGGGCCTGTCAGATTGACCATACAGTCGGTCAGGTGCACCGTGGGGCCTGTCAGATTGACCATACAGTCGGTCAGGTGCACCGTGGGGCCTGTCAGATTGACCATACAGTCGGTCAGGTGCACCGTGGGGCCTGTCAGATTGACCACACAGTCGGCCAGGTGCACCGTGGGGCCTGTCAGATTGACCATACAGTCGGTCAGGTGCGCCGTGGGGCCTGTCAGATTGACCATACAGTCGGCCAGGTGCACCGTGGGGCCTGTCAGATTGACCACACAGTCGGCCAGGTGCACCGTGGGGCCTGTCAGATTGACCATACAGACGGTCAGGTGCACCGTGGGGCCTGTCAGATTGACCATACAGTCGGTCAGGTGCACCGTGGGGCCTGTCAGATTGACCATACAGACGGTCAGGTTCGCCGTCGGGTCTGTCGATACCTCACAGGGATTTAATTACAGTTAACCGATGCCACCTGCAGTGTCTCACCCCCGTGGCCCCCATGCTCAATTATTTAAGCGTTCACACGCACGGTGGCCTCTGGTTTCTTTCCAAGATGCTGTATATAGGCTATAGCTTCATGTCCGTCCGTCCGTCTGCCCGTCCGTCTGCCGGGGTAAAGACAGAAATACCCTCTGCTACACGGGCTGTATGTGTTCCACTGTCATAGGCCGACATCCAGCCAATGACGGGTTCCGCTTTGGCGTGCTGAAATCCACCGCGTCGGGTGAGAGGTTGTGTCCGCCGCTAACGGAAGAGAACAGACCGGACTTCGGCTGACGTTCAGGTATAGGCGTTATGCTTCCCCCCCCCCCCCCGATTTTTCAATTCTGTTGTGCTCTTATAATAATTGCGTCTTATGTTTTTATTTACAATTTTAGGCATTTTACCAGACGCTCTTAATCCAGAGCGATTTACATTAAGCAGGAACAAAAAGCATGGGAATACATCGCATACATAAAAAGTAGTTATCATGAAATATGCGTAAGCTAAGAACGAAACAGTGGAATATCTATATAATGAAACTACAGGCCCTACATATAAACTATACATATATAGGCCTATATGACTATATACAATGCAATTATAGTGCCGTCTACATAACATGCTATAAGTCTGTATCAGATGCTATCTAAGTCTACAGAAAGTTCTATCTAAGGGGGTGGGGTAAGTTCTACGGGCCATGATGGAGTCTGAACAGGTGGGTTTTCAGACCAAGGCGGAAGATTGGGAGTGAGTCTGTAGTTCTGACTGCAATGGGAAGTGCATTACATAGTTTAGATTGGGAGCGAGGCTGCAGTTCTGATTGGGAAGTGTTGGAGCCAGAAGGGAGGAGAGTCTGGGACGCGTGGAGCGTTGTCCAGGGTGTTTTAGAGAAGGGAGAAGAGTCTGGGACCTGTGGAGCGTTGTCCAGGGTGTTTTAAAGAAGGGAGAAGAGTCTGGGACGTGTGGAGCGTTGTCCAGGGTGTTTTAGAGAAGGGAGAAGAGTCTGGGACGTGTGGAGCGTTGTCCAGGGTGTTTTAGAGAAGGGAGGAGAGTCTGGGACGTGTGGAGCGTTGTCCGGGGTGTTTTAGAGAAGGGAGAAGAGTCTGGGACGTGTGGAGCGTTGTCCAGGGTGTTTTAAAGAAGGGACAAGAGTCTGGGACGCGTGGAGCGTTGTCCAGGGTGTTTTAGAGAAGGGAGAAGAGTCTAGGACGTGTGGAGCGTTGTCCAGGGTGTTTTAGAGAAGGGAGAAGAGTCTGGGACCTGTGGAGCGTTGTCCAGGGTGTTTTAGAGAAGGGAGAAGAGTCTGGGACCTGTGGAGCGTTGTCCAGGGTGTTTTAGAGAAGGGAGAAGAGTCTAGGACGTGTGGAGCGTTGTCCAGGGTGTTTTAGAGAAGGGAGAAGAGTCTGGGACCTGTGGAGCGTTGTCCAGGGTGTTTTAGAGAAGGGAGAAGAGTCTAGGACGTGTGGAGCGTTGTCCAGGGTGTTTTAAAGAAGGGAGAAGAGTCTGGGACGTGTGGAGCGTTGTCCAGGGTGTTTTAGAGAAGGGAGGAGAGTCTGGGACGTGTGGAGCGTTGTCCAGGGTGTTTTAGAGAAGGGAGAAGAGTCTGGGACGTGTGGAGCGTTGTCCAGGGTGTTTTAGAGAAGGGAGGAGAGTCTGGGACGTGTGGAGCGTTGTCCAGGGTGTTTTAGAGAAGGGAGAAGAGTCTGGGACGTGTGGAGCGTTGTCCAGGGTGCTTTAGAGAAGGGAGAAGAGTCTGGGACGTGTGGCGCGTTGTCCAGGGTGTTTTAGAGAAGGGAGAAGAGTCTGGGACCTGTGGAGCGTTGTCCAGGGTGTTTTAGAGAAGGGAGAAGAGTGGGACGTGTGGCGCGTTGTCCAGGGTGTTTTAGAGAAGGGAGAAGAGTGGGACGTGTGGCTCGTTGTCCAGGGTGTTTTAGAGAAGGGAGGAGAGTCTGGGACGTGTGGAGCGTTGTCCAGGGTGTTTTAGAGAAGGGAGGAGAGTCTGGGACGTGTGGAGCGTTGTCCAGGGTGCTTTAGAGAAGGGAGAAGAGTCTGGGACGTGTTGAGCGTTGTCCAGGGTGTTTTAGAGAAGGGAGGAGAGTCTGGGACGTGTGGAGCGTTGTCCAGGGTGTTTTAGAGAAGGGAGGAGAGTCTGGGACGTGTGGAGCGTTGTCCAGGGTGCTTTAGAGAAGGGAGAAGAGTCTGGGACATGTGGAGCGTTGTCCAGGGTGTTTTAGAGAAGGGAGAAGAGTCTGGGACGTGTGGAGCGTTGTCCAGGGTGTTTTAGAGAAGGGAGGAGAGTCTGGGACGTGTGGAGCGTTGTCCAGGGTGCTTTAGAGAAGGGAGAAGAGTCTGGGACGTGTGGAGCGTTGTCCAGGGTGTTTTAAAGAAGGGAGAAGAGTCTGGGACGTGTGGAGCGTTGTCCAGGGTGTTTTAGAGAAGGGAGAAGAGTCTGGGACGTGTGGAGCGTTGTCCAGGGTGTTTTAGAGAAGGGAGAAGAGTCTGGGACGTGTGGAGCGTTGTCCAGGGTGTTTTAGAGAAGGGAGAAGAGTCTGGGACGTGTGGAGCGCTGTCCAGGGTGTTTTAGAGAAGGGAGAAGAGTCTGGGACGTGTGGAGCGTTGTCCAGGGTGTTTTAGAGAAGGGAGGAGAGTCTGGGACGCGTGGAGCGTTGTCCAGGGTGTTTTAGAGAAGGGAGAAGAGTCTGGGACGTGTGGAGCGTTGTCCAGGGTGTTTTAGAGAAGGGAGGAGAGTCTGGGACGTGTGGAGCGTTGTCCAGGGTGTTTTAGAGAAGGGAGAAGAGTCTGGGACGTGTGGAGCGTTGTCCAGGGTGTTTTAGAGAAGGGAGAAGAGTCTGGGACGTGTGGAGCGTTGTCCAGGGTGTTTTAGAGAAGGGAGGAGAGTCTGGGACGTGTGGAGCGTTGTCCAGGGTGTTTTAGAGAAGGGAGAAGAGTCTGGGACGTGTGGAGCGTTGTCCAGGGTGTTTTAGAGAAGGGAGGAGAGTCTGGGACGCGTGGAGCGTTGTCCAGGGTGTTTTAGAGAAGGGAGAAGAGTCTGGGACGTGTGGAGCGTTGTCCAGGGTGTTTTAGAGAAGGGAGAAGAGTCTGGGACGTGTGGAGCGTTGTCCAGGGTGTTTTAGAGAAGGGAGAAGAGTCTGGGACGTGTGGAGCGTTGTCCAGGGTGTTTTAGAGAAGGGAGGAGAGTCTGGGACGTGTGGAGCGTTGTCCAGGGTGTTTTAGAGAAGGGAGAAGAGTCTGGGACGTGTGGAGCGTTGTCCAGGGTGTTTTAGAGAAGGGAGGAGAGTCTGGGACGCGTGGAGCGTTGTCCAGGGTGCTTTAGAGAAGGGAGGAGAGTCTGGGACGCGTGGAGCGTTGTCCAGGGTGTTTTAGAGAAGGGAGAAGAGTCTGGGACGTGTGGAGCGTTGTCCAGGGTGTTTTAGAGAAGGGAGGAGAGTCTGGGACGTGTGGAGCGTTGTCCAGGGTGTTTTAGAGAAGGGAGAAGAGTCTGGGACGTGTGGAGCGTTGTCCAGGGTGTTTTAGAGAAGGGAGGAGAGTCTGGGACGCGTGGAGCGTTGTCCAGGGTGTTTTAGAGAAGGGAGGAGAGTCTGGGACGTGTGGAGCGTTGTCCAGGGTGTTCTAGAGAAGGGAGGAGAGTCTGGGACGTGTGGAGCGTTGTCCAGGGTGTTTTAGAGAAGGGACAAGAGTCTGGGACGTGTGGAGCGTTGTCCAGGGTGTTTTAGAGAAGGGAGAAGAGTCTGGGACGTGTGGAGCGTTGTCCAGGGTGTTTTAGAGAAGGGAGAAGAGTCTGGGACGTGTGGAGCGTTGTCCAGGGTGTTTTAGAGAAGGGAGAAGAGTCTGGGACCTGTGGAGCGTTGTCCAGGGTGTTTTAGAGAAGGGAGAAGAGTCTGGGACGTGTGGAGCGTTGTCCAGGGTGTTTTAGAGAAGGGAGAAGAGTCTGGGACGTGTGGAGCGTTGTCCAGGGTGTTTTAGAGAAGGGAGGAGAGTCTGGGACGTGTGGAGCGTTGTCCAGGGTGTTTTAGAGAAGGGAGAAGAGTCTGGGACGTGTGGAGCGTTGTCCAGGGTGTTTTAGAGAAGGGAGAAGAGTCTGGGACGTGTGGAGCGTTGTCCAGGGTGCTTTAGAGAAGGGAGGAGAGTCTGGGACGTGTGGAGCGTTGTCCAGGGTGTTTTAGAGAAGGGAGAAGAGTCTGGGACCTGTGGAGCGTTGTCCAGGGTGTCTTAGAGAAGGGAGAAGAGTCTGGGACGTGTGGAGCGTTGTCCAGGGTGTTTTAGAGAAGGGAGAAGAGTCTGGGACGTGTGGAGCGTTGTCCAGGGTGTTTTAGAGAAGGGAGGAGAGTCTGGGACGCGTGGAGCGTTGTCCAGGGTGTTTTAGAGAAGGGAGAAGAGTCTGGGACGTGTGGAGCGTTGTCCAGGGTGTTTTAGAGAAGGGAGAAGAGTCTGGGACGTGTGGAGCGTTGTCCAGGGTGTTTTAGAGAAGGGAGAAGAGTCTGGGACGTGTGGAGCGTTGTCCAGGGTGTTTTAGAGAAGGGAGGAGAGTCTGGGACGTGTGGAGCGTTGTCCAGGGTGTTTTAGAGAAGGGAGAAGAGTCTGGGACGTGTGGAGCGTTGTCCAGGGTGTTTTAGAGAAGGGAGGAGAGTCTGGGACGCGTGGAGCGTTGTCCAGGGTGCTTTAGAGAAGGGAGGAGAGTCTGGGACGCGTGGAGCGTTGTCCAGGGTGTTTTAGAGAAGGGAGAAGAGTCTGGGACGTGTGGAGCGTTGTCCAGGGTGTTTTAGAGAAGGGAGGAGAGTCTGGGACGTGTGGAGCGTTGTCCAGGGTGTTTTAGAGAAGGGAGAAGAGTCTGGGACGTGTGGAGCGTTGTCCAGGGTGTTTTAGAGAAGGGAGGAGAGTCTGGGACGCGTGGAGCGTTGTCCAGGGTGTTTTAGAGAAGGGAGGAGAGTCTGGGACGTGTGGAGCGTTGTCCAGGGTGTTCTAGAGAAGGGAGGAGAGTCTGGGACGTGTGGAGCGTTGTCCAGGGTGTTTTAGAGAAGGGACAAGAGTCTGGGACGTGTGGAGCGTTGTCCAGGGTGTTTTAGAGAAGGGAGAAGAGTCTGGGACGTGTGGAGCGTTGTCCAGGGTGTTTTAGAGAAGGGAGAAGAGTCTGGGACGTGTGGAGCGTTGTCCAGGGTGTTTTAGAGAAGGGAGGAGAGTCTGGGACGCGTGGAGCGTTGTCCAGGGTGTTTTAGAGAAGGGAGAAGAGTCTGGGACCTGTGGAGCGTTGTCCAGGGTGTTTTAGAGAAGGGAGAAGAGTCTGGGACGTGTGGAGCGTTGTCCAGGGTGTTTTAGAGAAGGGAGGAGAGTCTGGGACGTGTGGAGCGTTGTCCAGGGTGCTTTAGAGAAGGGAGAAGAGTCTGGGACGTGTGGAGCGTTGTCCAGGGTGTTTTAGAGAAGGGAGAAGAGTCTGGGACCTGTGGAGCGTTGTCCAGGGTGTTTTAGAGAAGGGAGAAGAGTCTGGGACGTGTGGAGCGTTGTCCAGGGTGTTTTAGAGAAGGGAGAAGAGTCTGGGACGTGTGGAGCGTTGTCCAGGGTGTTTTAGAGAAGGGAGGAGAGTCTGGGACGTGTGGAGCGTTGTCCAGGGTGTTTTAGAGAAGGGAGAAGAGTCTGGGACGTGTGGAGCGTTGTCCAGGGTGTTTTAGAGAAGGGAGAAGAGTCTGGGACGTGTGGAGCGTTGTCCAGGGTGCTTTAGAGAAGGGAGGAGAGTCTGGGACGTGTGGAGCGTTGTCCAGGGTGTTTTAGAGAAGGGAGAAGAGTCTGGGACCTGTGGAGCGTTGTCCAGGGTGTCTTAGAGAAGGGAGAAGAGTCTGGGACGTGTGGAGCGTTGTCCAGGGTGTTTTAGAGAAGGGAGAAGAGTCTGGGACGTGTGGAGCGTTGTCCAGGGTGTTTTAGAGAAGGGAGAAGAGTCTGGGACGTGTGGAGCGTTGTCCAGGGTGTTTTAGAGAAGGGAGGAGAGTCTGGGACGCGTGGAGCGTTGTCCAGGGTGTTTTAGAGAAGGGAGAAGAGTCTGGGACGTGTGGAGCGTTGTCCAGGGTGTTTTAGAGAAGGGAGGAGAGTCTGGGACGCGTGGAGCGTTGTCCAGGGTGTTTTAGAGAAGGGAGGAGAGTCTGGGACGTGTGGAGCGTTGTCCAGGGTGTTCTAGAGAAGGGAGGAGAGTCTGGGACGTGTGGAGCGTTGTCCAGGGTGTTTTAGAGAAGGGACAAGAGTCTGGGACGTGTGGAGCGTTGTCCAGGGTGTTTTAGAGAAGGGAGAAGAGTCTGGGACGTGTGGAGCGTTGTCCAGGGTGTTTTAGAGAAGGGAGAAGAGTCTGGGACGTGTGGAGCGTTGTCCAGGGTGTTTTAGAGAAGGGAGGAGAGTCTGGGACGCGTGGAGCGTTGTCCAGGGTGTTTTAGAGAAGGGAGAAGAGTCTGGGACCTGTGGAGCGTTGTCCAGGGTGTTTTAGAGAAGGGAGAAGAGTCTGGGACGTGTGGAGCGTTGTCCAGGGTGTTTTAGAGAAGGGAGGAGAGTCTGGGACGTGTGGAGCGTTGTCCAGGGTGCTTTAGAGAAGGGAGAAGAGTCTGGGACGTGTGGAGCGTTGTCCAGGGTGTTTTAGAGAAGGGAGAAGAGTCTGGGACCTGTGGAGCGTTGTCCAGGGTGTTTTAGAGAAGGGAGAAGAGTCTGGGACGTGTGGAGCGTTGTCCAGGGTGTTTTAGAGAAGGGAGAAGAGTCTGGGACGTGTGGAGCGTTGTCCAGGGTGTTTTAGAGAAGGGAGGAGAGTCTGGGACGTGTGGAGCGTTGTCCAGGGTGTTTTAGAGAAGGGAGAAGAGTCTGGGACGTGTGGAGCGTTGTCCAGGGTGTTTTAGAGAAGGGAGAAGAGTCTGGGACGTGTGGAGCGTTGTCCAGGGTGCTTTAGAGAAGGGAGGAGAGTCTGGGACGTGTGGAGCGTTGTCCAGGGTGTTTTAGAGAAGGGAGAAGAGTCTGGGACCTGTGGAGCGTTGTCCAGGGTGTCTTAGAGAAGGGAGAAGAGTCTGGGACGTGTGGAGCGTTGTCCAGGGTGTTTTAGAGAAGGGAGAAGAGTCTGGGACGTGTGGAGCGTTGTCCAGGGTGCTTTAGAGAAGGGAGAAGAGTCTGGGACGTGTGGAGCGTTGTCCAGGGTGTTTTAGAGAAGGGAGAAGAGTCTGGGACGTGTGGAGCGTTGTCCAGGGTGTTTTAGAGAAGGGAGAAGAGTCTGGGACGTGTGGAGCGTTGTCCAGGGTGCTTTAGAGAAGGGAGAAGAGTCTGGGACGTGTGGAGCGTTGTCCAGGGTGTTTTAGAGAAGGGAGAAGAGTCTGGGACCTGTGGAGCGTTGTCCAGGGTGTTTTAGAGAAGGGAGAAGAGTCTGGGACGTGTGGAGCGTTGTCCAGGGTGTTTTAGAGAAGGGAGAAGAGTCTGGGACGTGTGGAGCGTTGTCCAGGGTGTTTTAGAGAAGGGAGAAGAGAGAGAGAGAGATAGATGGAGCACACGCTGCTGATCTTTATAATCCTCCCTAATCTCTCTGTCTGCCATCATTGAAACTCATCTCTGTCGGACGGAAACCTCACATGTCCTCAGACTAGGATGAAACCTCACATGTCCTCAGACTAGGATGAAACCTCACATGTCCTCAGACTAGGATGAAACCTCACATGTCCTCAGACTAGGATGAAACCTCACATGTCCTCAAACTAGGATGAAACCTCACATGTCCTCAGACTAGGATGAAACCTCACATGTCCTCAGACTAGGATGAAACCTCACATGTCCTCAAACTAGGACGAAACCTCACATGTCCTCAGACTAGGACGAAACCTCACATGTCCTCAGACTAGGATGAAACCTCACATGTCCTCAGACTAGGACGAAACCTCACATGTCCTCAGACTAGGATGAAACCTCACATGTCCTCAGACTAGGATGAAACCTCACATGTCCTCAGACTAGGATGAAACCTCACATGTCCTCAGACTAGGATGAAACCTCACATGTCCTCAGACTAGGATGAAACCTCACATGTCCTCAAACTAGGACGAAACCTCACATGTCCTCAAACTAGGATGAAACCTCACATGTCCTCAAACTAGGACGAAACCTCACATGTCCTCAAACTAGGACGAAACCTCACATGTCCTCAAACTAGGATGAAACCTCACATGTCCTCAAACTAGGACGAAACCTCACATGTCCTCAGACTAGGACGGAAACCTCACATGTCCTCAGACTAGGACGGAAACCTCACATGTCCTCAGACTAGGACGGAAACCTCACATGTCCTCAAACTAGGATGAAACCTCACATGTCCTCAAACTAGGATGAAACCTCACATGTCCTCAAACTAGGATGAAACCTCACATGTCCTCAAACTAGGATGAAACCTCACATGTCCTCAGACTAGGATGAAACCTCACATGTCCTCAGACTAGGATGAAACCTCACATGTCCTCAGACTAGGATGAAACCTCACATGTCCTCAGACTAGGATGAAACCTCACATGTCCTCAGACTAGGATGAAACCTCACATGTCCTCAAACTAGGACGAAACCTCACATGTCCTCAGACTAGGACGAAACCTCACATGTCCTCAGACTAGGATGAAACCTCACATGTCCTCAGACTAGGATGAAACCTCACATGTCCTCAGACTAGGATGAAACCTCACATGTCCTCAAACTAGGACGAAACCTCACATGTCCTCAAACTAGGATGAAACCTCACATGTCCTCAAACTAGGACGAAACCTCACATGTCCTCAAACTAGGACGAAACCTCACATGTCCTCAAACTAGGATGAAACCTCACATGTCCTCAAACTAGGACGAAACCTCACATGTCCTCAGACTAGGACGGAAACCTCACATGTCCTCAGACTAGGACGGAAACCTCACATGTCCTCAGACTAGGACGGAAACCTCACATGTCCTCAAACTAGGATGAAACCTCACATGTCCTCAGACTAGGATGAAACCTCACATGTCCTCAAACTAGGATGAAACCTCACATGTCCTCAAACTAGGATGAAACCTCACATGTCCTCAAACTAGGATGAAACCTCACATGTCCTCAAACTAGGATGAAACCTCACATGTCCTCAAACTAGGATGAAACCTCACATGTCCTCAAACTAGGATGAAACCTCACATGTCCTCAAACTAGGATGAAACCTCACATGTCCTCAGACTAGGACGAAACCTCACATGTCCTCAGACTAGGATGAAACCTCACATGTCCTCAGACTAGGACGAAACCTCACATGTCCTCAGACTAGGACGACCACATCATGCACGCTGGTCATTTCGAGCAGGGACAGAATACTGTAATAATGACTGTACTGTAACATACTGTAACATACAGTAATTAAATGCTGGTCATTTCGAGCAGGGACAGAATACTGTAATAATGACTGTACTGTAACATACTGTAACATACAGTAATTAAATGCTGGTCATTTTGAGCAGGGACAGAACACTGTAATAATGACTGTACTGTAACATACTGTAACATACAGTAATTAAATGCTGGTCATTTCGAGCAGGGACAGAATACTGTCACGATTTTATGGGCCGAACAAATAATTAGAAGAAAAAGCCGGCAGGTTATACAACACTTTCTTTGTTTTTCTTCTTTGTAATTATTTGTTTGGTCCAAAATATTGTTCGTTGTCATGATTTGTCACGATCCGAGTTGGCTTTGTCGGCGGCGTAACCGTCTTTAAATAAATACCTTTTGAATTGTCTATGGGTAAAAATGCATTGGGAATCATTTCCTGCGCCTGGCGTCGTCATGAAAGGGGGCGGGACTGGGCCTGGCGTGGTCATGAAAGGGGGCGGGACTGGGCCTGGCGTGGTCATGAAAGGGGGCGGGACTGGGCCTGGGCGTGGTCATGAAAGGGGGCGGGACTGGGCCTGGCGTGGTCATGAAAGGGGGCGGGACTGGGCCTGGCGTCGTCATGAAAGGGGGCGGGACTGGGCCTGGGCGTCGTCATGAAAGGGGGCGGGACTGGGCCTGGCGTGGTCATGAAAGGGGGCGGGACTGGGCCTGGCGTGGTCATGAAAGGGGGCGGGACTGGGCCTGGCGTCGTCATGAAAGGGGGCGGGACTGCGACGCTCTATAGAGGGTATGCGCGTGACATCATCGTACCTGGAAGTTATGCGGGAACGCCCACTGAGTGACAAAAACACTGCTTTTTGACCTCTGACCTCTGACCTCCACATCCACACACGCATTAAATTACTTTAACCCATTTTGGGCGGGAAGCCCTTTTGGTGTTAGCATTATGTTATGCTTTAGCTATTGAAAAATAGCAGATCTACAAGCTCATATCGCGCCACCGAGTGAACACTGATGTCTGTCAGTCACAATGTGGGACAGACAGGGTCTCAATGTGAACACTGATGTCTGTCAGTCACAATGTGGGACAGACAGGGTCTCAATGTGAACACTGATGTCTGTCAGTCACAATGTGGGACAGACAGGGTCTCAATGTGAACACTGACGTCTGTCAGTCACAATGTGGGACAGACAGGGTCTCAATGTGAACACTGATGTCTGTCAGTCACAATGTGGGACAGACAGGGTCTCAATGTGAACACTGACGCCTGTCAGTCACAATGTGGGACAGACAGGGTCTCAATGTGAACACTGATGTCTGTCAGTCACAATGTGGGACAGACAGGGTCTCAATGTGAACACTGACGCCTGTCAGTCACAATGTGGGACAGACAGGGTCTCAATGTGAACACTGACGCCTGTCAGTCACAATGTGGGACAGACAGGGTCTCAATGTGAACACTGATGCCTGTCAGTCACAATGTGGGACAGACAGGGTCTCAATGTGAACACTGATGCCTGTCAGTCACAATGTGGGACAGACAGGGTCTCAATGTGAACACTGATGTCTGTCAGTCACAATGTGGGACAGACAGGGTCTCAATGTGAACACTGATGCCTGTCAGTCACAATGTGGGACAGACAGGGTCTCAATGTGAACACTGACGCCTGTCAGTCACAATGTGGGACAGACAGGGTCTCAATGTGAACACTGACGCCTGTCAGTCACAATGTGGGACAGACAGGGTCTCAATGTGAACACTGATGCCTGTCAGTCACAATGTGGGACAGACAGGGTCTCAATGTGAACATAAGGACATGGAGATAAGAGATTTCTGCCCGACAGCGATGGTAAATACTGCCACTGCGCGCGCACACACACACACACACACACACACACACACACACACACACACACACACTCAGTCATTCTTTCTGGGCGGCGAAGGGCTTTATTGTTCTATGTGTGTGTTTTTAATCCACATCTGTCGTGGTGGTTTCTTTCCTACTGCGCTGTCAGCCTGCCTCCGTCACAGCTTCCACGATGCTAGCACCGATCTACACCGCTGCCAGCACACCTGCCAAGACTGACCAGGAGTGACCGCCAGCCCCACCCCCGCCCGCCTGCCTGCATCACCACACGGCAGGTATAAGGTCAGTAATCTAGCTTTATGTCTGACGGTAAATCATTCTCCCTACGAGTAGTTCCAACGGATTGTGTGGCCCCTGGTCTTTCCCTAGTGGGACTGATCGAGGGTAGCTACTGGGACGTAAGTCGGGACTTGATCAACCCCCGCTGGGTCGCCTGAGTGAGGGGTATTATGTTGAGAGACCCGAACCCCCGTTGACCTCAGGATACATCACTGAGGATACGTCCCAGGTGATGACCTCAGGATACAGCACTGAGGATACGTCCCAGGTGATGACCTCAGGATACATCACTGAGGATACGTCCCAGGTGATGACCTCAGGATACATCACTGAGGATACGTCCCAGGTGATGACCTCAGGATACATTACTGAGGACACGTCCCAGGTGATGACCTCAGGATACATCACTGAGGATACGTGAAGGGCTAGGGCTAGCCAGAGCCTTAGATATAGACATAGTTACTGGACATAGGAGGGGCTAGGGGAGGGGCTAGGGGAGGGGCTAGGGCTAGCCAGAGCCTTAGATATTATAGACAGAGTTACGCAAACTCTGTTCACATCATGGGGCCTCAGTCAGGAGGCTCCCCTACATAGACTTCTTTTGAGAATGGGGACAACCGACTGGGACAAGTCCTGGACCGGAAGTATAGGCAGAAAATGCATTGGACTCACAGGGCAACAGCCCAGCTTTAATGATCTTAAATCCCTTTATTTTAGATTGTTTTGTATAGTAATAGTCCAACAGAAACATTACAGAGACTGTAGTTGTCACTGTACAATACTT
The DNA here is from genome assembly GCF_964188405.1 of Protomyctophum parallelum. Taxonomy (NCBI): domain Eukaryota; kingdom Metazoa; phylum Chordata; class Actinopteri; order Myctophiformes; family Myctophidae; genus Protomyctophum; species Protomyctophum parallelum. The sequence goes on from NC_139719.1 coordinate 46,347,780, forward strand.
TAAAACAGTTGTCATGTTGCACACATGCCTAAAATAGCTCTTATTTGCGCCGCCCTATGGTTGAAAACAATTTCCAACTCCAGCTTGTCTCAGTTCATCAGTTCAAGCTGCATTGGAACAGCGCTGGGTTTCTGCCCCCTCAATGTCCTAACTCTTCTATTAGACGGCTCTGGGTTTCTGCCCCCTCAATGTCCTAACTCTTCTATTAGACGGCTCTGGGTTTCTGCCCCCTCAATGTCCTAACTCTTCTATTAGACGGCTCTGGGTTTCTGCCCCCTCAATGTCCTAACTCTTCTATTAGACGGCTCTGGGTTTCTGCCCCCTCAATGTCCTAACTCTTCTATTAGACGGCTCTGGGTTTCTGCCCCCTCAATGTCCTAACTCTTCTATTAGACGGCTCTGGGTTTCTGCCCCCTCAATGTCCTAACTCTTCTATTAGACGGCTCTGGGTTTCTGCCCCCTCAATGTCCTAACTCTTCTATTAGATGGCTCTGGGTTTCTGCCCCCTCAATGTCCTAACTCTTCTATTAGACGGCTCTGGGTTTCTGCCCCCTCAATGTCCTAACTCTTCTATTAGACGGCTCTGGGTTTCTGCCCCCTCAATGTCCTAACTCTTCTATTAGATGGCTCTGGGTTTCTGCCCCCTCAATGTCCTAACTCTTCTATTAGATGGCTCTGGGTTTCTGCCCCCTCAATGTCCTAACTCTTCTATTAGATGGGTCTGGGTTTCTGCCACCTCAATGTCGTAACTCTTCTATTAGATGGCTCTGGGTTTCTGCCCCCTCAATGTCCTAACTCTTCTATTAGATGGCTCTGGGTTTCTGCCACCTCAATGTCGTAACTCTTCTATTAGACGGCTCTGGGTTTCTGCCCCCTCAATGTCCTAACTCTTCTATTAGATGGCTCTGGGTTTCTGCCCCCTCAATGTCCTAACTCTTCTATTAGATGGCTCTGGGTTTCTGCCCCCTCAATGTCCTAACTCTTCTATTAGATGGCGCTGGGTTTCTGCCCCCTCAATGTCCTAACTCTTCTATTAGATGGCTCTGGGTTTCTGCCCCCTCAATGTCCTAACTCTTCTATTAGATGGCTCTGGGTTTCTGCCCCCTCAATGTCCTAACTCTTCTATTAGATGGCTCTGGGTTTCTGCCACCTCAATGTCGTAACTCTTCTATTAGACGGCTCTGGGTTTCTGCCCCCTCAATGTCCTAACTCTTCTATTAGATGGCTCTGGGTTTCTGCCCCCTCAATGTCCTAACTCTTCTATTACACAGCTCTGGGTTTCTGCCCCCTCAATGTCCTAACTCTTCTATTAGATGGCTCTGGGTTTCTGCCCCCTCAATGTCCTAACTCTTCTATTAGATGGCGCTGGGTTTCTGCCCCCTCAATGTCCTAACTCTTCTATTAGATGGCTCTGGGTTTCTGCCCCCTCAATGTCCTAACTCTTCTATTAGATGGCTCTGGGTTTCTGCCACCTCAATGTCCTAACTCTTCTATTAGATGGCTCTGGGTTTCTGCCCCCTCAATGTCCTAACTCTTCTATTAGATGGCGCTGGGTTTCTGCCCCCTCAATGTCCTAACTCTTCTATTAGATGGCTCTGGGTTTCTGCCCCCTCAATGTCCTTACTCTTCTATTAGATGGCTCTGGGTTTCTGCCCCCTCAATGTCCTAACTCTTCTATTAGATGGCTCTGGGTTTCTGCCACCTCAATGTCGTAACTCTTCTATTAGACGGCTCTGGGTTTCTGCCCCCTCAATGTCCTAACTCTTCTATTAGATGGCTCTGGGTTTCTGCCCCCTCAATGTCCTAACTCTTCTATTACACAGCTCTGGGTTTCTGCCCCCTCAATGTCCTAACTCTTCTATTAGATGGCTCTGGGTTTCTGCCCCCTCAATGTCCTAACTCTTCTATTAGATGGCGCTGGGTTTCTGCCCCCTCAATGTCCTAACTCTTCTATTAGATGGCTCTGGGTTTCTGCCCCCTCAATGTCCTAACTCTTCTATTAACTCGACTATTGTAACTCCCTCCTTACTGGCCTACCAGCATGTGCACTTAAGCCTCTCCAGCTGATCCAAAATGCAGCAGCTCGCTTGGTCTTCAACCAGCCAAAATTCTCACATGTCTCCCCCCTGCTCCGCTCCCTCCACTGGCTCCCGGTCGCTGCCCGCACAGAATACAAAACTCTGATGCTGGCTTTCAAAGCAACCAAAGGTATGGCTCCCCCATATCTTACAAGTATGATTGAACCCTACAAACCCTCCCGCGCACTCAGATCAGCCAACGCAGGGAAACTGGAAGTACCCTCACTAAAAACGCCGGGACAACGCTCCACACGTCCCAAACTCTTCTCCCTTCTGGCTCCAAAACTGTGGAATGCACTTCCCATTGCAGTCAGAACTGCAGCATCACTCCCAATCTTCCGCCGTAGCCTGAAAACCCACCTCCATCATGGCCCATAGCACTTACCCTAACCCCTTAGATAGCATTTCTGTTGGCTTAGATAGCATTTGACACAGACTTATAGCATGTTATGTAGACAGCACTATAATTGTATTGTATATAGTCATAGCACGCCATAGTACATATGTATAGCATAGTAGTGAATGTGTATAGTTTATTATGTATAGTGTATGTATAGTTTCATTATATAGATATTCTACTGTTACTTTCTTAGCTTACGCATGTTTCATGATAAATGCTTTTATGTGATGTATTCCCATGCTTTTGTTCTTGCTTAAATGTAAGTCGCTCTGGATTAAGAGCGTCTGCTAAATGCCTAAATTGTAAATTGTAAAATTAGATGGCTCTGGGTTTCCGCCCCCTCAATGTCCTAACTCTTCTATGAGATCGCTCAAAAACTCAAACCGAACGAAAAACGAAAACGAAAAAAATCTAAAACTATATCCTATAACGTTCCTCTGCACACAGGATGCCTCTCTCCATTCCCATCACCCCCCTCCTCCTCCCCCTCCTCCTCCTCCTCCTCCCCCCTCCCGGGAGCCCCTCCTCCTCCTCCTCCTCCCCCTCAGCCCCCCATCCCAGGAGGAGGGGGGGGGCGTCGCCGTGTCCGGCGGAGTGCGTGTGCCACGAGGCGTCCGACCTGGTGGACTGCGCCGCGCGCGGCCTCAGCCACGCCCCCGCCCACCGCGTGCCGCGCGGCACCTGGCTGCTGGACCTCAGCGGGAACCGGCTGACCGAGGTGCGCGCCGGAACCTTCTCCGGGCTGTGGTCCCTGAGGATCCTGCTGATGGCCAACAACAGCATCCAGGCTCTACAGCCACAGGTAAAAACACCACCCCAACAACAGCATCCAGGCGCTGCAGCCACAGGTAAAAACACCACCCCATAACAACAGCATCAGGTAAAACACCACCCCATAACAACAGCATCAGGTAAAACACCACCCCATAACAACAGCATCAGGTAAAACACCACCCCATAACAACAGCATCAGGTAAAACACCACCCCATAACAACAGCATTCAGGCGCTGCAGCCACAGGTAAAACACCACCCCAACAACAGCATCCAGGTGCTGCAGCCACAGGTAAAAACACCACCCCATAACAACAGCATCCAGGCTCTGCAGCCACAGGTAAAACACCACCCCATAACAACAGCATCCAGGCGCTGCAGCCACAGGTAAAAACACCACCCCAACAACAGCATCCAGGCGCTGCAGCCACAGGTAAAAACACCACCCCATAACAACAGCATCCAGGCTCTGCAGCCACAGGTAAAAACACCACCCCAACAACAGCATCCAGGTGCTGCAGCCACAGGTAAAACACCACCCCATAACAACAGCATCAGGTAAAACACCACCCATAACAACAGCATCAGGTAAAAACACCACCCCATAACAACAGCATCAGGTAAAACACCACCCCATAACAACAGCACCAGGTAAAACACCACCCCATAACAACAGCACCAGGTAAAACACCACCCCATAACAACAGCACCAGGTAAAACACCACCCCATAACAACAGCATCAGGTAAAAACACCACCCCATAACAACAGCATCAGGTAAAACACCACCCCATAACAACAGCACCAGGTAAAACACCACCCCATAACAACAGCATCAGGTAAAACACCACCCCATAACAACAGCATCAGGTAAAACACCACCCCATAACAACAGCATCAGGTAAAACACCACCCCATAACAACAGCACCAGGTAAAACACCACCCCATAACAACAGCACCAGGTAAAACACCACCCCATAACAACAGCACCAGGTAAAACACCACCCCATAACAACAGCATCAGGTAAAAACACCACCCCATAACAACAGCATCAGGTAAAACACCACCCCATAACAACAGCACCAGGTAAAACACCACCCCATAACAACAGCATCAGGTAAAACACCACCCCATAACAACAGCATCAGGTAAAACACCACCCCATAACAACAGCATCAGGTAAAAACACCACCCCATAACAACAGCATCAGGTAAAACACCACCCCATAACAACAGCACCAGGTAAAACACCACCCCATAACAACAGCATCAGGTAAAACACCACCCCATAACAACAGCATCAGGTAAAACACCACCCCATAACAACAGCATCCAGGCTCTGCAGCCACAGGTAAAAACACCACCCCATAACAACAGCATCAGGTAAAACACCACCCCATAACAACAGCATCAGGTAAAACACCACCCCATAACAACAGCATCAGGTAAAAACACCACCCCATAACAACAGCATCAGGTAAAACACCACCCCATAACAACAGCACCAGGTAAAACACCACCCCATAACAACAGCATCAGGTAAAACACCACCCCATAACAACAGCATCAGGTAAAACACCACCCCATAACAACAGCATCAGGTAAAACACCACCCCATAACAACAGCATCAGGTAAAACACCACCCCATAACAACAGCACCAGGTAAAACACCACCCCATAACAACAGCACCAGGTAAAACACCACCCCATAACAACAGCACCAGGTAAAACACCACCCCATAACAACAGCATCAGGTAAAACACCACCCCATAACAACAGCATCAGGTAAAACACCACCCCATAACAACAGCCACAGGTAAAACACCACCCCATAACAACAGCATCAGGTAAAACACCACCCCATAACAACAGCATCAGGTAAAACACCACCCCATAACAACAGCATCAGGTAAAACACCACCCCATAACAACAGCATCAGGTAAAACACCACCCCATAACAACAGCATCAGGTAAAAACACCACCCCATAACAACAGCATCAGGTAAAACACCACCCCATAACAACAGCATTCAGGCGCTGCAGCCACAGGTAAAAACACCACCCCATAACAACAGCATCCAGGCTCTGCAGCCACAGGTAAAACACCACCCCATAACAACAGCACCAGGTAAAACACCACCCCATAACAACAGCATCAGGTAAAACACCACCCCATAACAACAGCATCAGGTAAAACACCACCCCATAACAACAGCATCAGGTAAAACACCACCCCATAACAACAGCATCAGGTAAAACACCACCCCATAACAACAGCATCAGGTAAAACACCACCCCATAACAACAGCACCAGGTAAAACACCACCCCATAACAACAGCATCAGGTAAAACACCACCCCATAACAACAGCATCAGGTAAAACACCACCCCATAACAACAGCATCAGGTAAAACACCACCCCATAACAACAGCATCAGGTAAAACACCACCCCATAACAACAGCATCAGGTAAAACACCACCCCATAACAACAGCATCAGGTAAAACACCACCCCATAACAACAGCATCAGGTAAAAACACCACCCCATAACAACAGCATCAGGTAAAACACCACCCCATAACAACAGCATCAGGTAAAAACACCACCCCATAACAACAGCATCAGGTAAAACACCACCCCATAACAACAGCACCAGGTAAAACACCACCCCATAACAACAGCATCAGGTAAAACACCACCCCATAACAACAGCATCAGGTAAAAACACCACCCCATAACAACAGCATCCAGGCTCTGCAGCCACAGGTAAAAACACCACCCCATAACAACAGCATCAGGTAAAACACCACCCCATAACAACAGCATCAGGTAAAAACACCACCCCATAACAACAGCATCAGGTAAAACACCACCCCATAACAACAGCACCAGGTAAAACACCACCCCATAACAACAGCATCAGGTAAAACACCACCCCATAACAACAGCATCAGGTAAAACACCACCCCATAACAACAGCATCAGGTAAAACACCACCCCATAACAACAGCATCAGGTAAAAACACCACCCCATAACAACAGCATCAGGTAAAACACCACCCCAACAACAGCATCAGGTAAAACACCACCCCAACAACAGCATCCAGCAGCCTGGGTGCATGTCTAGCAGCCTGGGTGCATGTCTAACAGCCTGGGGGCCTGTCTAGCAGCCTGGGGGCCTGTCTAACAGCCTGGGTGCATGTCTAACAGCCTGGGGGCCTGTCTAACAGCCTGGGGGCCTACACGCCATCTTTTGGTGTTTTAAACATTTTATAATTTAGCTATTGAAACATAGCAGATCTACAAGCTTGTAGGTCTGCTATTTTTGAAAAACCATAAAAATCTGGCGCAAATCTTTGAATATATGTTCTTTCAAAGTGAATGTTTTTAACTCGGGTCTAAATGGGTTAAGAGGTTTTAAATCTTAACCCGTCATCTGACGGGTTGCGAGGCGTTTTGGCGTGCAACTTGCCGTATATTTTTTTGGCAAAAACGGTCCCTTTAATGCCAATTTCACAGACAGACAGACACACACTCGCACAAAAACGTACAATTCCATAAAACATAACTTACAACTTTAATTTTCAACACGTCCCTTATATGAAATGAACGGTCTGTCGGTTCTTCTTCCTCCTCCCCGCAGTCGCTGTCGCTGCAGTTCCTGGAGCGTCTGGACCTGAGCTTCAACGCCCTGACGGGCCTCCCGCACGACTTCTCCCAGAGCCTGGGCGCCCTGCGGGACCTCCGTCTGGACCACAACGCCCTGACGGGCCTCAGCGCGACGTCACTCGCCCACTTCCACAGCATGAGGACGCTGGACCTCTCCCACAACCGCATCCTCACCCTGGAGGTGAGTCACTGGACCTCTCCCACAACCGCATCCTCACCCTGGAGGTGAGTCACTGGACCCTCACCCTGGAGGTGAGTCACTGGACCCTCACCCTGGAGGTGAGTCACTGGACCCTCACCCTGGAGGTGAGTCACTGGACCCTCACCCTGGAGGTGAGTCACTGGACCCTCACCCTGGAGGTGAGTCACTGGACCTCAGCCACAACCGCATCCTCACCCTGGAGGTGAGTCACTGGACCCTCACCCTGGAGGTGAGTCACTGGACCCTCACCCTGGAGGTGAGTCACTGGACCCTCACCCTGGAGGTGAGTCACTGGACCCTCACCCTGGAGGTGAGTCACTGGACCCTCACCCTGGAGGTGAGTCACTGGACCCTCACCCTGGAGGTGAGTCACTGGACCCTCACCCTGGAGGTGAGTCACTGGACCCTCACCCTGGAGGTGAGTCACTGGACCCTCACCCTGGAGGTGAGTCACTGGACCCTCACCCTGGAGGTGAGTCACTGGACCCTCACCCTGGAGGTGAGTCACTGGACCTCAGCCACAACCGCATCCTCACCCTGGAGGTGAGTCACTGTTGTGCTGGCATATAAAATGCATATAAACACTATGGTATTTATTCATTGAATGTAGCCTACTAGTAGATCATATAATGTCAAACTCAAGGCCCGGGGGCCAAATCAGGCCCGTGAATTAATTATCTTTGGCCCGCGGGATGATATTTAATCAGTATTAGAACTGGCCCTCTGGTATATTATTGCATGGACCACCATAATACTACAAGTCCTGCTTTGTGAGGATCATAGAACAGGAAAATGAGCTTAATAATAATAATGCATTTTCAGTTTTAAATGCATTTACTTTTTTGCGTCCTCCTGACCGCGGTGCCCGTGTGTTGAAACAGTCCGGCCCTTGACCTCTACCAATTACTTTATTTTGGCCCACCGTGTATTTGAGTTTGACATCCCTGTAGTAGATGATACTTAGCACTCTAATCACCACCCGTTCCTCACTGACAAACTCATTAGAGACTGCCGACTCATGTGAACCTATTTCACACTGTGTGAGTTAACTATAGAATGGAGTCCATTTAAGGAATGACCGTCTCTTGTTACTCCTGAAACTCTGTACACTGCTGAAAGTATAGAATATGTGTGGGGGATGTGTGTGGGGAGTTGGGAGGGAAGCTCTGGAGGAAGACACTAGTCCTGAGTTCGAATCCTGATGGTTGAGTCCTGATGTTGTTTACTTACTAATAGTGAGTATACCGTTACCGTTACCCTACCGGTACCGCTGTGAGCTTGTAGATCGCCTTTTTTTTGTTGCTACGACAGTATATAATTATGTAATGTGGCCTCTGGAGTGAGTGTGGAACTTCAGCGGCCCTCTGGAGTGAGTGTGGAACTATAGTGGCCCTCTGGAGTGAGTGTGGAACTATAGCGGCCCTCTGGAGTGAGTGTGGAACTATAGCGGCCCTCTGGAGTGAGTGTGGAACTATAGTGGCCCTCTGGAGTGAGTGTGGAACTATAGTGGTCCTCTGGAGTGAGTGTGGAACTATAGTGGCCCTCTGGAGTGAGTGTGGAACTATAGCGGCCCTCTGGAGTGAGTGTGGAACTATAGCGGCCCTCTGGAGTGAGTGTGGAACTATAGTGGCCCTCTGGAGTGAGTGTGGAACTATAGAGGCCCTCTGGAGTGAGTGTGGAACTATAGTGGCCCTCTGGAGTGAGTGTGGAACTATAGCGGCCCTCTGGAGTGAGTGTGGAACTATAGTGGCCCTCTGGAGTGAGTGTGGAACTATAGAGGCCCTCTGGAGTGAGTGTGGAACTATAGTGGCCCTCTGGAGTGAGTGTGGAACTATAGTGGCCCTCTGGAGTGAGTGTGGAACTATAGCGGCCCTCTGGAGTGAGTGTGGAACTATAGTGGCCCTCTGGAGTGAGTGTGGAACTATAGCGGCCCTCTGGAGTGAGTGTGGAACTATAGCGGCCCTCTGGAGTGAGTGTGGAACTATAGTGGCCCTCTGGAGTGAGTGTGGAACTATAGTGGTCCTCTGGAGTGAGTGTGGAACTATAGTGGCCCTCTGGAGTGAGTGTGGAACTATAGCGGCCCTCTGGAGTGAGTGTGGAACTATAGCGGCCCTCTGGAGTGAGTGTGGAACTATAGTGGCCCTCTGGAGTGAGTGTGGAACTATAGAGGCCCTCTGGAGTGAGTGTGGAACTATAGTGGCCCTCTGGAGTGAGTGTGGAACTATAGCGGCCCTCTGGAGTGAGTGTGGAACTATAGTGGCCCTCTGGAGTGAGTGTGTAACTATAGAGGCCCTCTGGAGTGAGTGTGGAACTATAGTGGCCCTCTGGAGTGAGTGTGGAACTATAGTGGCCCTCTGGAGTGAGTGTGGAACTATAGAGGCCCTCTGGAGTGAGTGTGGAACTATAGTGGCCCTCTGGAGTGAGTGTGGAACTATAGAGGCCCTCTGGAGTGAGTGTGGAACTATAGTGACCCTCTGGAGTGAGTGTGGAACTATAGTGACCCTCTGGAGTGAGTGTGGAACTATAGAGGCCCTCTGGAGTGAGTGTGGAACTAGAGTGGCCCTCTGGAGTGAGTGTGGAACTATAGTGGCCCTCTGGAGTGAGTGTGGAACTATAGTGGCCCCCTGGAGTGAGTGTGGAACTATAGTGGCCCCCTGGAGTGAGTGTGGAACTATAGTGGCCCTCTGGAGTGAGTGTGGAACTATATAGTGGCCCCCTGGAGTGAGTGTGGAACTATAGTGGCCCTCTGGAGTGAGTGTGGAACTATATAGTGGCCCTCTGGAGTGAGTGTGGAACTATAGTGGCCCTCTGGAGTGAGTGTGGAACTATAGTGGTCCTCTGGAGTGTGGTCAAAGTTGCCCTCCCCTGATCTATCTAAACGGTGTTGTTTTCCTGGGCGGAAGGTGGGCGTCCTCAGCGGCTTGTCGCGCCTCGTCTCCCTCAACCTGGAGGACAACAGCCTGGACGCCGTGCCCGACGGCCTCTGGGCCAGGCAGCAGAGGCTGGAGGTGCTGCTCCTGGGACACAACAACCTGACGGAGCTGCACCAGGAGGCCCTGGCTCCGCTCAGGAGCCTCAGTCTGCTGGGGCTGCAGGGGAACCGCATGGAGAGGCTCAACTTCAAGGTAGGATTGTATTATACGGAGCTGCGCCAGGAGGCCCAGTCTGCTGGGGGCTGGGCCAAAGGGTAAGGCTGAGGGCTTGTCCTGTTCGGATCGCCAGGTCGGAAATGGGCTCCGATCACATGATTTTCAAAAGATCGGAATCGGGGGGGAGAAAAGATCGGATTTTTAATTTTCTAATGTCAATTAAATCTCAAAAGAAATATATATAACCCATTTAGGCCTGACGTTGAAATTAAATAAATAAAAAGTATTCTATTATAAACCGAGTGGCGCGCTACGAGCTTGTGGGTCTGCTATTTTTGAAAAATAGAAGAACGACTGACATTTTCAGAATCTGATCTCAGGTCAGATTGGGTTAATCAGACCAGTGTGTGTGTGTCCAGTGGAAACCTCGTGTGAATCTGATCTCAGGTCAGAATGGGAGAGGTGCTGGAGCCACAAAGGGAACATGAGAAAAAAATAAAGGGAAGCTCCGCACACTCCGATCTGTTGCACAATCAATGTATTTATTTAGCAAGCTTTCGGTCTACTGACCTTCTTCAGGCATAAATCAAAAAGTGACATAATAGGACAGAATATATGTTCATCACTTGATTGGATGATTGATCACACCTATGTCAGACATTTCAATTAGAATGATAGCTCATGGGAGTTGTAGTTCTCAGTGAAACTACAAGGCACCCAAAGACACCAAGTGTCCATTTAGTCCAAGAGAAAAACATCACGAGGGGAAAAATTACAATTATTTACAAACTAAGTAAACAAAAAACAGAATAAACAAAAGCCAATAATGCAAACATCAGGCACATATAGCCATCATAAAGCAAAGAGCAAATGTAATCTTTTGTTATCTGTTTATAGAACAACACTCATATCGAAGTCGTCATTGAGACCAAAGGGTTGTAAACTTTCTAGAGTGTGGATCCAATAGAGAAACAGAAACAAAGCCGATACAAAAACTGCTACAAGGATGAAACGGATAAGCACTAACACTTGTTTACTGTACATCATGGTCCTCCATTTGCAATTCATCAGAACATTTAAAGACATACAAATATACACACTTCTATGAAAACTCCGACCGGCCTGCAGTGAGTGGTGCAACAGTGCCCCCTGTTGGTACACTCCGAGGACATTGCTGTTCCTTGGAGTCAAAAACAGGAAATCATATAATTCTACCGTATTGGTTCAAATTTCAGTCCCACGGTGAAAAACACACATTAAAAAACAATTTAGTGTTCAGACTTTTCACTAGTAATGTCATAGTATGGTCTAATTCATAATATAAATATAATGTATAATATAAAATTAAATCTATTTTAAAAACATCCTATTGGAAGGTGGCTTTCCCAACCTCTAACCCTACATTTCAATTCATGAAAAAAGTACTTAAATTATTTGTCACTTTCCTAAAAAGAACTTTCCATTTGATTTATTTTATAGGGATCAGAAGTTGAGATATTGAAATAGATTTTGTAGATTTATTTTAAATTAAAAAAACGTTATAAAATATATATATATATATATATATATATATAAAAACGGGGGGAGAGTTTTGAACAGCAGCCGTCCATCCATGGGTGCTCTTTGAGAAATGAAACGTAAACATATTTTAAAATGTATTTTCGTGAACGGTTACAGACTCTATCTAGTGTGTGTGTGTGTGTGTGTATGTGTGTGTGTGTGTGTGTGTGTGTGTCTGTGTCTGTGTCTGTGTGTGTGTGTGTGTGTGTGTGTGTGTGTGTGTGTGTGTGTGTGTGTGTGTGTGTGTGTGTGTGTGTGTGTGTGTGTGTGTGTGTGTGTGTGTGTGTGCGTCATGCAGGCGCTGGTCAGTCTGCACACCCTGTCCACTCACGTGCAGCTGTCTCTCAACCCGTGGGTCTGCGACTGCGAGCTGCAGCGCGTCTTCACCAAACTGCAGCGGGTGCGCCACCTACAGGTAGGGAGGGAGCAACCCCCATAACAACCCCCATAACAAGTACCCGACTACCCGCTATCGATAAGCTTTGGGCTTATCCAGTACCCGGTATCGATAAGCTTTGGGCTTATCCAGTACCCGGTATCGATAAGCTTTGGGCTTATCCAGTACCCGGTATCGATAAGCTTTGGGCTTATCCAGTACCCGGTATCGATAAGCTTTGGGCTTATCCAGTACCCGGTATCGATAAGCTTTGGGCTTATCCAGTACCCGGTATCGATAAGCTTTGGGCTTATCCATTACCCGGTATCGATAAGCTTTGTGCTTATCCAGTACCCGGTATCGATAAGCTTTGGGCTTATCCAGTACCCGGTATCGATAAGCTTTGGGCTTATCCAGTACCCGGTATCGATAAGCTTTGGGCTTATCCAGTACCCGGTATCGATAAGCTTTGGGCTTATCCAGTACCCGGTATCGATAAGCTTTGGGCTTATCGAGTACTTATGCTTATGCTTATCAATCAATCAACTGTATTTATTCAGACTCAGGTCCAGTTAAAAACAGACAACATTATCAAGCCTTTTATCGAGCATAGCAGCCCATGACGTCATGTTGAAACAATCAAGAGGCGATCAATGAATAAATCTAATCAGGTCTAAAAGTTTATTGATGCCTGCCATCGGGCGCTGCCCGGGTAAACACAATGTCACTTTTACTGTGACAGTACACACATTAAACAGTTAACAGTTTCTTCAATATTATTTTCCAAAAGTAAAAAGGTCTATCTTCTGTCTGTCTGTATTTGAAAGGCCTTATAGTAAAAGATACTGGTTCTGTTCAAGATACTGGTCTCCCGTCTTTCCACAAATTATTATTATTATTATTATTGTCCTGAATATAAGACGACTCTTGATTATAAGAAGACATTTTTCCCATTTTTCAACTCGTTTGTGGAAAATTAACAACATTGAATGTCAAAGAATACGACCCCATTTTTTTTAGGATATTTCCATTTCCAAAAAAACATAGTCTTACATTCAGGCCAATGTAATAGAAAATGATCGATAAGAACTGATCGTTAAGAACTGCTCGATAAAGAACTGAACGATAAGAACTGAACGATAAGAACTGATCGTTAAGAACTGCTCGATAAGAACTGATTGATAAGAACAACTGATCGATAAGAACTGATCGATAATAAGAACTGATGGATAAGAACTGAACGATAAGAACTGAACGATAAGAACTGATGGATAAAGAACTGATGGATAAAGAACTGAACGATAAGAACTGAACGATAATAACTGATCGATAATAACTGAACGATAAGAGAAGAACTAATCGATAAGAACTGATCGATAAGAACTGATCGATAAGAACTGAACGATAAGAGAAGAACTGCTCGATAAGAACTGCTCGATAAGAACTGAACGATAAGAGAAGAACTGCTCGATAAGAACGGCTCGATAAGAACTGCTCGATAAGAACTGCTCGATAACAACTGATCGATAAGAACTGAACGATAAAGAACTGATGGATAAAGAACTGACCGTGCCCCCCCCTGTTCCGTCCTGCCAGGTGGAGGACTACGGGCGGGTGACGTGCCACGCCCCCGCGGCGTGTGCGGGCCGGCCGCTGGCCTCGCTGGACGGCGTGCTGTGCATGGCGGAGACGGCCGCCGTGCTGGGCGTCACGGGCGCCGTGCTGCTGGTGGGCCTGGCGGGGGCGCTGCTCAAGGCCCATCGGAGCAGCCGCAGCAGGCGGGAGGGGGCGGCGGCGGGCGGCGGCGGCGGCCACCGAGACTCCGCCTCCGCCATGCTGGGATTGGACGGCAAGCGCTCGCCGCCGCCGCCGCCGGCGGTCCTGTGATTGGACAGTCGCGGTCATCGCGTCACGATGGCGCTTGTTTTTGTGTGGAAATGGATGATGTGAACTCGCATGTTTGACTGGAACGCGTCTCTACTCTATAATTATCATGTTTGACTGGAACGCGTCTCTAGTCTATAATTATCATGTTTGACTGGAACGCGTCTCTAGTCTATAATTATCATGTTTGACTGGAACGCGTCTCTAGTCTATAATTATCATGTTTGACTGGAACGCGTCTCTAGTCTATAATTATCATGTTTGACTGGAACGCGTCTCTAGTCTATAATTATCATGTTTGACTGGAACGCGTCTCTAGTCTATAATTATCATGTTTGACTGGAACGCGTCTCTAGTCGCCTTTGGGGTTTTTAACCACATTTGAACCATTATTTGGTCAACCGGTTTTCTCGGCGGGAACCCCTTTTTGTGTTTTAATGCATTAGGTTATGCTTTAGCTGTTTCTTTTTTAATTTATAAAGTATATTTATTGGGTTTTTTTTAAGACAAACAGACATTACACAACAAGAACATAATGACAAACAAAAGAAAAGAAAAGAAAAACAGCTCAGGCACAACACTATTATAAATAAAGAGATTGAATATACAAAGACATGACAAGGACAATGAATGAACCATAATGACAAGTGGCTTTCGAATTTTGATCAGGGAATACATCCATGCAGTACATTAATACATATATTAAAAAGGCAGACAATAGTTATCATGCTTTAGCTGTCGAGAAATAGCAGATCTACAAGCTCATAGCACTTGTAGGTCTGCTATTTTTTGAAAAATCGTAAAAATGCGGCACACGTCGTTGAATAGGTATACTATGTTCTTTCAGAGCGAACTTTTTTATTTTTATTTTTATTTTTTATTTTTTTACGTCAGGCCTTAAATGGGTTAAATAAAATAATGGTTAAAATGTGGTTCAAAACCGGTTAATTAAAATGTGGTAAAAATGGTTAAACTAAAACTCAATACACGTCGCTCAACGAACTGCAGCAGCCAATGAGGCATCCATGTTTTAGCCCCTCCCCTAGCCCCTCCCCTAGCCCCTCCTATATACAGGTTTAATGTTTGTTTTTAGTTCAATGTTTGTTTTAAAAAGGCCGTTGACAATGAAAGTCATAATGTGTCTCATTACGTCATATTGTCTCTTCATTGTTAACGGCGTTCAATGTTTGCGTTGGCACCGTTTGTTTTACATCACCAGACCTACAAGCTTCGTAGCTCGCCACCGAGTGGCGCGCTACGAAGCTTGTAGGTCTGCTATTTTTGAAAAATCGAAGAACCACTGACATTTTTAGAATCTGATCTCAGGTCAGAATGGGTTAATCAGACCAGTGTTTGTCCAGTGGAAACCTCGTATGAATCTGATCTCAGGTCAGAATGGGTTAATATATTAGCGCCCCTCACTTCACACGGGGGTGATGTTTAAACTTTAGCTGTTGAAAAATAGCAGATTTTTTTTAAACTAGCATGAGAAATATTCCCTAGGGCCTAAAAACAAAACCGAAAGGCCTACACACAGTAGCCCGTCGGTCAACATTAGCATGATTTTAATACCAAATGTGAGACGCCAGAGGAGTTTAGAAACACAAATAAGCATTTAATAGCAACTCAAGTATTCATTAATTAAAGATGGAGTGCCAGTTTTCCATGTGTCTCTGAGGTGACAGTACTTCATTAATCATTAGACACCCTGGAGTCGTTTTTATGTGCAGTGGTGAATTACACCAGGCAAACCAGGCATACTTAATGAACTGGTGGGCGTGTCCACATAAAAGCATGATTTTAACAAATACTGTACACTTTTTGGAACAAGTTCTTCCCCCTAATATTGTAATAATACCTGATGATCATGTTTTAGGGTGGAATTTTTTTAATTTAATTAATATTTATTCTCTAAATTACACTGAGTAATTAAACTCATTTTCAGTGTCGTCGAGTACTACAATATCCTCTAGAAAAACATCCCAATACATCAGAAGATCAGGACAAGAAAAACAAAACCAAAAGGTATACATGTGAATTAAAGGTATATTCAGTGATTTCACTTAATTCAATTATCACTTATTTTTTTGTTTTGTTGTGATAATCCTCCCTACTATAGAGTGTGCTGACCATATAAGGAGTTCCTCCCTGTCCCCAGTTAACCCCTGGGGGTCAAAAAACCGTAGGTTTCGTTTTTGACTCTCTATCCTGATTGGACGAAAGGCTTTGGGTCCCAGACCCCTACCAGGGCCCAGTCCCTCCCCCTACCAGGGCCCAGTCCCTCCCCCTACCAGGGCCCAGTCCCCCCCCCCTACCAGGGCCCAGTCCCTCCCCCCCTACCAGGGCCCAGTCCCTCCCCCCCTACCAGGGCCCAGTCCCTTCCCCTACCAGGGCCCAGTCCCTTCCCCTACCAGGGCCCAGTCCCTCCCCCCCCTACCAGGGCCCAGTCCCTCCCCCTACCAGGGCCCAGTCCCTTCCCCTACCAGGGCCCAGTCCCTCCCCCCCCTACCAGGGCCCAGTCCCTTCCCCTACCAGGGCCCAGTCCCTCCCCCTACCAGGGCCCAGTCCCTCCCCCCCTACCAGGGCCCAGTCCCTCCCCCCTACCAGGGCCCAGTCCCTCCCCCTACCAGGGCCCAGTCCCTCCCCCTACCAGGGCCCAGTCCCTCCCCCTACCAGGGCCCAGTCCCTCCCCCTACCAGGGCCCAGTCCCAGCCCCCTACCAGGGCCCAGTCCCTCCCCCTACCAGGGCCCAGTCCCTCCCCCTACCAGGGCCCAGTCCCTCCCCCCCTATCAGGGCCCAGTCCCTCCCCCTACCAGGGCCCAGTCCCCCCCCCTACCAGGGCTCAGTCCCTCCCCCTATCAGGGCCCAGTCCCTCCCCCTACCAGGGCTCAGTCCCTCCCCCTATCAGGGCCCAGTCCCAGCCCCCTACCAGGGCCCAGTCCCCCCCCCTACCAGGGCTCAGCCCCGCCCCCTACCAGGGCCCAGTCCCCCCCCCTACCAGGGCTCAGTCCCTCCCCCTACCAGGGCCCAGTCCCTCCCCCTACCAGGGCCCAGTCCCTCCCCCTACCAGGGCCCAGTCCCTCCCCCTACCAGGGCCCAGTCCCTCCCCCTACCAGGGCCCAGTCCCTTCCCCCTACCAGGGCCCAGTCCCTCCCCCTACCAGGGCCCAGTCCCTCCCCCTACCAGGGCCCAGTCCCTCCCCCTACCAGGGCCCAGTCCCAGCCCCCTACCAGGGCCCAGTCCCTCCCCCTACCAGGGCCCAGTCCCTCCCCCCCTACCAGGGCCCAGTCCCTTCCCCTACCAGGGCCCAGTCCCTCCCCCTACCAGGGCCCAGTCCCTCCCCCTACCAGGGCCCAGTCCCTCCCCCTACCAGGGCCCAGTCCCTCCTCCTACCAGGGCCCAGTCCCTCCCCCTACCAGGGCCCAGTCCCTCCTCCTACCAGGGCCCAGTCCCTCCTCCTACCAGGGCCCAGTCCCTCCTCCTACCAGGGCCCAGTCCCTCCCCCTACCAGGGCCCAGGAAATGATTCTCCACTCATTTTCCTCATAGACTTTTCAAATAGCATTTATTTAAAGACCTTTTAAGCGTCGTACAAAGCGTCGTACAAAGCCAACTCTTGTCGTGACAAATCATGACAACAAACCCAATTGTTTTGGGCCGAAAGAAGAATTAGAAAGAAGGAAAAACGACACTTAAAAGCTATTTAAATTAATATTTTTTTAAATGTCTATGAGGGAAAAATGCATTGGGAATCATTTCCTGGGCCTGGCGTCGTCATGACAGGGGGGGGGGGGGGGGGGGGGCTGCGACGCTCAAGCTGTCAGTTTGGATCTGATCCCTCCGGCCTATAGGATCTGATCCCCCCGGCCTATAGGATCTGATCCCTCTGGCCTATAGGATCTGATCCCTCTGGCCTATAGGATCTGATCCCCCCGGCCTATAGGATCTGATCCCTCTGGCCTATAGGATCTGATCACCCCCGGCCTATAGGATCTGATCCCTCTGGCCTATAGGATCTGATCCCTCTGGCCTATAGGATCTGATCCCCCCGGCCTATAGGATCTGATCCCTCTGGCCTATAGGATCTGATCCCCCCGGCCTATGGGATCTGATCCCCCCCGGCCTATAGGATCTGATCCCTCTGGCCTATAGGATCTGATCCCTCTGGCCTATAGGATCTGATCCCCCTGGCCTATAGGATCTGATCCCTCTGGCCTATAGGATCTGATCCCTCTGGCCTATAGGATCTGATCCCCCCGGCCTATAGGATCTGATCCCTCCGGCCTATAGGATCTGATCCCTCTGGCCTATGGGATCTGATCCCTCTGGCCTATAGGATCTGATCCCTCCGGCCTATAGGATCTGATCCCTCTGGCCTATAGGATCTGATCCCCCCGGCCTATAGGATCTGATCCCTCTGGCCTATGGGATCTGATCCCCCCGGCCTATAGGATCTGATCCCCCTGGCCTATAGGATCTGATCCCCCTGGCCTATGGGAGGGAATTAACCGTACGTTGTGTAGCATAAAATGTTTGCCTGTATTGTTTTGATTTGATTTAATCCAATTATCTATAACAAAATAAAGGTAGATTAGATATATAGTCTCTGGTTGTCTGTGGTGTTTGGTGCCAGTGGCAGTCAATTGTTGTTTTTGGCGCCACATTTTGATTTTAGTTTTAGTCATGGTCTCTTTTTTCATTTAGTTTTAGTCGCATTTGAGTCACCCGGAATGTCTTAGTGTTTAGTCTATAGTGTTAGTCGACTAAATGTCATTAGATTTTAGTCGACTAAATCTACAGTTGATTTAGTCGACTAAGATGTGTTTCGGCGGGCCTTGATGCCGTCACAATGACTGTTTTTACACATTCTGAAAATAGCCGATCTACAAGCTCACAACGCGTCGCGCTGCTTGTAGATCGGCTATTTTCAGCATGCAACCAAGTGTAAAATGACTTATACTGGATCTCTTGTCCACTATAGTCCCTTCCTAACATTTTAGTCTAGTTTTTATCTGTTGACGAAATCGTCATTTATGTTTATGTTTTAGTTTTACATAGCTTAGTTTCCATTTGGTTTCCGTCAGTGAAAGAAAGGTGGTCGACGGACATTTATCGTCTTAGTTTTATAGTCGAGGAAAACGACAGTGAGCAATCTGACCTGAGATCAGAGCAATCTGCTGTGTGAGGAGAGGAGGAGGAACTGTTTATTTTTATTTTTAAACAATTTATTTATTTTCCTTTTTTACACACAAATGACAATACAAACAAACAGAAAGCAAAACAACAATAACCAAAGAAAACAAAACAAAAAGGAAAAAAAAAACAACAACAGCACTACTCCTCTTCAGCTCCATCCATTAAGTGTGACAAATTATTGTTCTTTATGTATCTAATAAAACGGCCCTGAAACACTTCTGAACACCTGAAACACTTCTTGTTTGTCCTTGAGAATGTATGCAATCTTTTCCAAAGGTAAACATGTCGACAGTTCCCTGAACCACTGTGTGATACTCGGTTTGTCTGGTCTCTTCCAGGTCAATGCTATCATTCTCTTTTAGCTTGTAAAAGACATATATCTATAAATATTTGTTCATTACGCTTTATCTTCTGTCCCTCTGGGTATAGACCGAGCAGGAAGAACTTTGGTTCTGGTACTGGTATGTATTGACAACATTTTCTGTATTTTTCCTGCCCGACCTTCCCCAAAAATTCCATCAACTTTGGACAGGACCATAGCCAGTGGAACAATGTGCCTCTTTCTTCACGGAGGAACTGTTTTAATGTTTGTGATGTTTGTTTGCTTTATTGCTTTATTCTGTTTTACCTTCGATTGTTTTTAACAAACCCAGTGTCTTGGAACGAACTGTGACTCTCTCTCTCATACATTTTGTCCCTTCCCATCGATGGCAATATAATCGGAATCGGCCATTAAAAAAATACGACTTCGGTATTAAAGGAGAATTCCATACTAGAAGGCTTTCTTACCTTTCTTTGTAGTCGTTACGTCCCCACCAAAGAGGTCCAGATGTTATTTTGTGAAAAAGCTCCTTTTTGGCTATTTCCCCTACCATAAGCCCTACATGCATTGCATTGAATTGAATGGGGCTATGGGGTGTTGTGCTAATTCACTTACTTCCATCGCTCAAAATTATAATTTCTTTGTCCTCTCTTCATAATGTAAATATTATCCCAAGCGGCACACTTTACTACTTCTTTCGATGGAAATAAGTGAATTAGCATAACACCCCATAGCCCCATTCAATTCCCATTCAATGCAATGCAATTCATTGAGGGCTTATGGTAGGGAAAATAGCCAATAAGGAGTTTTTGCACACAAAAAACACCTGGACCTCTTTGGTGGGGACGTAACAACTACAAAGAAAGGTAAGAAAGATAAGAAAGCATTCTAGCATGGAATTCTCCTTTAATTGGATAGCTCTGCAAATAATCCAGCTTATTTTCACTGATATTGATGACACAATAATAATGAGATCGTCAATAAACAAAATTCCACATTTAATTTGTGTATTCATCTCATTGAGGGAAAAGAGTATATTAATTGATTGAATACATTAACACGTCGGCCTATAGGCTTGATCCTCTGTATAATAATCAGAATCGGGAACCGGCAGATCTGACCCTGGAAATAACCGGAGATCGGATATCGGTCAGAATGTCTAGACCTTTAGCTAAGCCCCTCCCCAAACTGATATCGGTCCAATCACAGCTAAGCATAGCATATGGGTCAGAGAGTGGACAAACCTCTCCACCAATAGTTTTCCTTTATGATAAAACATTGTTTAAAAAAACAAAAAGAAAAACATATTTTTCCGGTGCATTATAAGGCAGGCCTTGTTGACGGATTTGGGAGAGATTTTTGAAGGTCTGGTTCCAAAAATGAACCAGTATTTAATCAGACCATAGTGTGTGTCCAGTGGAAACCTCGTATGAATCTGATCTCAGGTCAGAATGGGTTAATCAGACCATAGTGTGTGTCCAGTGGAAACCTCGTATGAATCTGATCTCAGGTCAGAATGGGTTAATCAGACCATAGTGTGTGTCCAGTGGAAACCTCGTATGAATCTGATCTCAGGTCAGAATGGGTTAATCAGACCATAGTGTGTGTCCAGTGGAAACCTCGTATGAATCTGATCTCAGGTCAGAATGGGTTAATCAGACCATAGTGTGTGTCCAGTGGAAACCTCGTATGAATCTGATCTCAGGTCAGAATGGGTTAATCAGACCAGTGTGTGTCCAGTGGAAACCTCGTATGAATCTGATCTCGGGTCAGAATGGGTTCATCAGACCAGTGTGTGTCCAGTGGAAACCTCGTATGAATCTGATCTCAGGTCAGAATGGGTTAATCAGACCAGTGTGTGTCCAGTGGAAACCTCGTATGAATCTGATCTCAGGTCAGAATGGGTTAATCAGACCAGTGTGTGTCCAGTGGAAACCTCGTATGAATCTGATCTCAGGTCAGAATGGGTTCATCAGACCAGTGTGTGTCCAGTGGAAACCTCGTATGAATCTGATCTCAGGTCAGAATGGGTTCATCAGACCAGTGTGTGTCCAGTGGAAACCTCGTATGAATCTGATCTCAGGTCAGAATGGGTTATAATCAGACCAGTGTGTGTCCAGTGGAAACCTCGTATGAATCTGATCTCAGGTCAGAATGGGTTAATCAGACCATAGTGTGTGTCCAGTGGAAACCTCGTATGAATCTGATCTCAGGTCAGAATGGGTTAATCAGACCATAGTGTGTGTCCAGTGGAAACCTCGTATGAATCTGATCTCAGGTCAGAATGGGGTTAATCAGACCCAGTGTGTGTCCAGTGGAAACCTCGTATGAATCTGATCTCAGGTCAGAATGGGTTCATCAGACCAGTGTGTGTCCAGTGGAAATCTCGTATGAATCTGATCTCAGGTCAGAATGGGTTAAAGGTGTCAAATCCATGGCGTTTACATTGGAATGAATGAGCGCGGTGTGGGAGAGGCCGGTTTGATACAACCCATAATGGATGGAGTTTGAACTCTTTACAGTATAGGGTTAATAATTAAACGTCTGATACAGAGATATTCCTTCCTTCTTCAGTGAATCACTTCTCGGAGCATGTTGACGCTGGGAGACGAGACGAGACACACCGAGCTGTTTCTCTGCTTCATCAGGTACAAACTAACCTTCATCTTTAACCAATTCTGACCTGAGATCAGATTCTAAAAAATGTCAGTCGTTCTTCGATTTTTAAAAAAATAGCAGAACTACAAGCTCATATCGCGCCACCGAGTGGCGCGATATGAGCTTGTAGATCTGCTATTTTTAAATAGCTAAAGCATAACATGATGCCGACACCAAAATGGGTGCCCGTTCAGAATGGGTTAAACGCATCACTAGTTGGTTTTCTGTCAATCACATGCAGAGCTGTGTTCCTTCATGAATACTGAGATAATAACGACACGACACCAGATAAGTTCCTTATCGGTATGTATTAACCGCGTATAAAAACACTATTTTGTTGTACATCAACAGCAGGAAATAACCGATCTACAAGCTCACATAGCGTCTGGTTTTCACTGAATGTACGGTAGGCCTAGTATGACTTAACCTGGAATCGGAATGGACTGTATTGTCACAGCACAGGTTTAGAGGTGTGATTCAGAATGGCCTGTATTGTCATCACAGCACAGGTTTAGAGGTGTGATTCAGAATGGACTGTATTGTCATCACAGCACAGGTTTAGAGGTGTGATTCAGAATGGCCTGTATTGTCATCACAGCACAGGTTTAGAGGTGTGATTCAGAATGGACTGTATTGTCATCACAGCACAGGTTTAGAGGTGTGATTCAGAATGGCCTGTATTGTCATCACAGCACAGGTTTAGAGGTGTGATTCAGAATGGCCTGTATTGTCATCACAGCACAGGTTTAGAGGTGTGATTCAGAATGGACTGTATTGTCACAGCACAGGTTTAGAGGTGTGATTCAGAATGGACTGTATTGTCATCACAGCACAGGTTTAGAGGTGTGATTCAGAATGGACTGTATTGTCATCACAGCACAGGTTTAGAGGTGTGATTCAGAATGGCCTGTGTTGTCACAGCACAGGTTTAGAGGTGTGATTCAGAATGGACTGTATTGTTATCACAGCACAGGTTTAGAGGTGTGATTCAGAATGGCCTGTATTGTCATCACAGCACAGGTTTAGAGGTGTGATTCAGAATGGACTGTATTGTCATCACAGCACAGGTTTAGAGGTGTGATTCAGAATGGACTGTATTGTCATCACAGCACAGGTTTAGAGGTGTGATTCAGAATGGACTGTATTGTCACAGCACAGGTTTAGAGGTGTGATTCAGAATGGACTGTATTGTCACAGCACAGGTTTAGAGGTGTGATTCAGAATGGCCTGTTTTGTCACAGCACAGGTTTAGAGGTGTGATTCAGAATGGACTGTATTGTCACAGCACAGGTTTAGAGGTGTGATTCAGAATGGACTGTATTGTCACAGCACAGGTTTAGAGGTGTGATTCAGAATGGACTGTATTGTCACAGCACAGGTTTAGAGGTGTGATTCAGAATGGACTGTATTGTCACAGCACAGGTTTAGAGGTGTGATTCAGAATGGACTGTATTGTCATCACAGCACAGGTTTAGAGGTGTGATTCAGAATGGACTGTATTGTCATCACAGCACAGGTTTAGAGGTGTGATTCAGAATGGACTGTATTGTCATCACAGCACAGGTTTAGAGGTGTGATTCAGAATGGCCTGTTTTGTCACAGCACAGGTTTAGAGGTGTGATTCAGAATGGCCTGTATTGTCATCACAGCACAGGTTTAGAGGTGTGATTCAGAATGGACTGTATTGTCATCACAGCACAGGTTTAGAGGTGTGATTCAGAATGGACTGTATTGTCATCACAGCACAGGTTTAGAGGTGTGATTCAGAATGGCCTGTATTGTCACAGCACAGGTTTAGAGGTGTGATTCAGAATGGACTGTATTGTCACAGCACAGGTTTAGAGGTGTGATTCAGAATGGACTGTATTGTCATCACAGCACAGGTTTAGAGGTGTGATTCAGAATGGACTGTATTGTCACAGCACAGGTTTAGAGGTGTGATTCAGAATGGACTGTATTGTCATCACAGCACAGGTTTAGAGGTGTGATTCAGAATGGACTGTATTGTCACAGCACAGGTTTAGAGGTGTGATTCAGAATGGACTGTATTGTCACAGCACAGGTTTAGAGGTGTGATTCAGAATGGCCTGTATTGTCATCACAGCACAGGTTTAGAGGTGTGATTCAGAATGGCCTGTATTGTCACAGCACAGGTTTAGAGGTGTGATTCAGAATGGACTGTATTGTCACAGCACAGGTTTAGAGGTGTGATTCAGAATGGACTGTATTGTCATCACAGCACAGGTTTAGAGGTGTGATTCAGAATGGACTGTATTGTCACAGCACAGGTTTAGAGGTGTGATTCAGAATGGACTGTGTTGTCACAGCACAGGTTTAGAGGTGTGATTCAGAATGGACTGTATTGTCACAGCACAGGTTTAGAGGTGTGATTCAGAATGGACTGTATTGTCATCACAGCACAGGTTTAGAGGTGTGATTCAGAATGGCCTGTATTGTCACAGCACAGGTTTAGAGGTGTGATTCAGAATGGACTGTATTGTCATCACAGCACAGGTTTAGAGGTGTGATTCAGAATGGACTGTATTGTCATCACAGCACAGGTTTAGAGGTGTGATTCAGAATGGACTGTATTGTCATCACAGCACAGGTTTAGAGGTGTGATTCAGAATGGCCTGTTTTGTCACAGCACAGGTTTAGAGGTGTGAAAACTAAGTCTGGGAAGGGAGGAGGGATCAACGTCGTACGATTAGTCACACGCGTTACCCACAGTGCATTCTGTTCTCTGCATTTGTGCATTTGTGGTGAGCTGCCGCTGTGCCACGCCCGCTCGGGAATCATTTGATTAGTACTAGATTTGACCCCCCAATCCAAGAGTGCCAAGCAGGGACTGACCCCCCCAATCCAACCTGTCACGGGGCAACCTGTGCCCTATAATAATAATAATAATAATAAAACGTTATTTGTATAGCACCTTTCATGACATGAAATGCAGCTCAAAGTGCTTTACAGAACAATGGAGAATAAAAGAAAAGCAAGGCAACAACATTAAAAAACAAGCAGTAATGCAGTACAGTGAGGACATGAATAAATAAGAAATAAAAGATCACTAGAAGACTCCACCATGTGAAACTGAACATTACAAACGCACACTGCACAGCTGCTCCCATTAATTGACTGTCATTAAGCTCCGTGGAGGTGTGGCTATGTGTAGCGTCATATACTGTACTACTTATCGGTGTTGCCTAATGCTATCATAATTGTTTTGTGTTTGATGTGATGCCTTGGAAAACATTCAGACTCTAAATGTGTAATTGTATAGTTGGTCTAACTCATGGTTTACCTGGTTTGAGTAGATTGGTCCAATTACTAATCATTGTGGGTGGGGTCTCACCTGGTATATAAGGGAGGCTTGTGGAAATGTTTGGGAGGGGAATCAGTTTAGCTTGAGACTAACAAAGGAGACAACTCCAGGGGAGAGAGCTGCCAGGGCCAGGAAGGCATAGCCTGTTTTCAGTTTCTTAAGTTCTTGGTTTGTTGTTTTTCCTTAGTTGAGTGGTCAAGTGTTTTCTTACTTTCGGTTATTTGAAAGTGTATTGTCAGTCTTATTTCGGGAAGTATTATTTTTGCCTGCACAGTCGAATCCAGCATGGGTCGGTCACTTTGTGTTTTAAATCATGGGTCGGTCACTCTGTGTTTTGAGGTAAATAAAATACCAAAAAAGATCTACATTCTTGGACTGTCGATTCTTGGAGCCTTGGCCGTTCGGGCAACTTTACACAACCCATTGATGCTGAGTGTCAAGCAGTCGACACTCTGACCACAAGGCCACTGTCTGTTCAGAATAAGAACCCTCCTTCCTTTTCCCCCTACAATGTATATCCAGTTTTAATTTGTTCCTGTAATGATATTGATCTTGTGTTTGTTCAACACACAGGGCCATCAGTGACGCAGGACCCTACGGAAGGTTCCCGGTTCCATCCCTGTGGGCTCCTCCCCCGGAGTTAAAGGTATATTCAGTGATTTCACTTAAAAAACCTTAGGTTTCGTTTTTGGCTGTGGGACCCAGCCTTTCGTCCAATCAGGATAGAGAGTCAAAAACGAAACCTAAGGTTTTTTGACCCCCAGGGGTTAACTGGGGACAGGGAGGAACTCCTTATATGGTCAGCACACTCTATAGTAGGGAGGATTATCACAACAAAACAAAAAAATAAGTGATATTTGAATTAAGTGAAATCACTGAATATACCTTTAAAGTGTCAAAGTGTCCTTGAGCAAGACGCTGAAGCCCTCATTGCTCCCGATGTGCAGGTTGGTGTCTTGCATGGTTTCCTTGAGTGTGTGAATATATGGACCTTTTAGTGGCGCTTCCGGAGAACCGTGTGTCCGACCGACTCGACACCGGGCACTGCCCTCCCTGTGGGGGTGTAGAACGACACCGGGCACTGCCCTCCCTGTGGGGGGGGGGGGGGGGGGGGGGGGGTGGAACGACACCGGGCACTGCCCTCCCTGTGGGGGGGGGGGGGGGGGTGGAACGACCCCGGGCACTGCACCTCCCTGTGGGGGTGTAGAACGACACCGGGCACTGCCCTCCCTGTGGGGGGTGTAGAACGACACCGGGCACTGCCCTCCCTGTGGGGGTGTAGAACGACACCGGGCACTGCCCTCCCTCCCTGTGGGGGGTGTAGAACGACACCGGGCACTGCCCTCCCTGTGGGGGTGTAGAACGACACCGGGCACTGCCCTCCCTCCCTGTGGGGGGTGTAGAACGACACCGGGCACTGCCCTCCCTGTGGGGGTGTAGAACGACACCGGGCACTGCCCTCCCTCCCTGTGGGGGGTGTAGAACGACACCGGGCACTGCCCTCCCTGTGGGGGTGTAGAACGACACCGGGCACTGCCCTCCCTGTGGGGGTGTAGAACGACACCGGGCACTGCCCTCCCTGTGGGGGGTGTGGAACGACACCGGGCACTGCCCTCCCTGTGGGGGGTGTGGAACGACACCGGGCACTGCCCTCCCTGTGGGGGTGTGGAACGACACCGGGCACTGCCCTCCCTGTGGGGGTGTGGAACGACACCGGGCACTGCCCTCCCTGTGGGGGGTGTGGAACGACACCGGGCACTGCCCTCCCTGTGGGGGGTGTGGAACGACACCGGGCACTGCCCTCCCTGTGGGGGTGTAGAACGACACCGGGCACTGCCCTCCCTGTGGGGGGTGTGGAACGACACCGGGCACTGCCCTCCCTGTGGGGGGTGTGGAACGACACCGGGCACTGCCCTCCCTGTGGGGGTGTGGAACGACACCGGGCACTGCCCTCCCTGTGGGGGGTGTGGAACGACACCGGGCACTGCCCTCCCTGTGGGGGGTGTGGAACGACACCGGGCACTGCCCTCCCTGTGGTGGGTGTGGAACGACACCGGGCACTGCCCTCCCTGTGGGGGGTGTAGAACGACACCGGGCACTGCCCTCCCTGTGGGGGGTGTGGAACGACACCGGGCACTGCCCTCCCTGTGGGGGGTGTGGAACGCGTGTGTCGAATTTGACATATGGGAATACATCACATATATAAAAAGCATTTATTATGAAACATGCGTAAGCTAAGAACGTAACAGTGGAATATCTATATAATGAAACTATACATATAAACTGTATACATAAATACTATGCTATACATATGTACTATGGCGTGCTATGACTACATACAATGCAATTCTAGTGCTGTCTACATAACATGCTATAAGTCTGTATCAGATGCTATCTAAGTCTATAAAGTGCTATCTAAGGGGGTAGGGTAAGTGCTACCCCCCCCCCCCCCCCCCCTCACCACAACAGACCTGACAGTCATATCTGAACCAGCTACGACACCGAGGGAGCAGAAAACAGCCCGGTCACGTGGGTTCATGTTTATCATCTTTTTATACTCCTGCGTGTTTCCTCCTCCGCGTCATCAGTGCCCATACCCGAGGCGGGGTTGGCCAAAGGGCCTTTCTGTGTGGAGTTTGCATGTTCTCCCTGTCCTGGTTGGAATAACGTGTTCCTTCCAGGCGCTACGTCCAACCAGGGAAACTCCAGGTGTAAAGGAGCAACTTGGACACTCAGGCATGAAGGAAGCATGAGTTCAAGTCCGTTGCTCTCCCCTTATCCCCCATATATGGGGACTAGGTTGCTCTCCCCTTGTCCCCCATATATGGGGACTAGGTTGGTCTCCCCTTGTCCCCCATATATGGGGACTAGGTTGGTCTCCCCTTGTCCCCCATATATGGGGACTAGGTTGGTCTCCCCTTGTCCCCCATATATGGGGACTAGGTTGCTCTCCCCTTGCCCCCCATATATGGGGACTAGGTTGGTCTCCCCTTGTCCCCCATATATGGCGACTAGGTTGCTCTCCCCTTGTCCCCCATATATGGGGACTAGGTTGCTCTCCCCTTGTCCCCCATATATGGGGACTAGGTTGCTCTCCCCTTGTCCCCCATATATGGGGACTAGGTTGCTCTCCCCTTGTCCCCCATATATGGGGACTAGGTTGGTCTCCCCTTGTCCCCCATATATGGGGACTAGGTTGGCGGAGGGTGTGTAGAGCCCAGGATCACATTAGATGGTTGACACAGGGGTGAAAAATGGGTTACAAAAATCGTGGGCTAAAAATGAAGAAAAAAAGATATATACATATACGTAAACATACCTAAATGTACTGTAAGTGACATGGAATGACATGGAGCGACATCAAGTGCATGTTTAACACACAGGGGCAGCGCTGGAGCAGGAAGGTTCCCGGTTCCACAGTCCGTGTCGACGTGTCCTTGAGCAAGACGCTGAACCCCTGATTGCTGCCGACGAGCAGGTTGGTGCCTTGTGTGTGTGTGTGTGTGTGTGTGTGTGTGTGTGTGTGTGTGTGTGTGTGTGTGTGTGTGCGTGTGAATGTAATGTAATGTAAAGGGCTTTGGAGAAAGGCACTGTATAAATTAATGATTTACCCAGCATGCATTGTTCTTATAGAAAGTAAAAACACCCCCACTGGACAAGCACCATGTTTGTTCCTACATTGACCTTAAAGGAGAATTCCATACTAAAAGGCTTTCCTACCTTTCTTTGTAGTTGTTGCGTCCCCATCAAAGAGGTCCAGGTGTTATTTTGTGCAAAGGCTCCTGATTGGCTATTTCCTATTTCCCCTACCATAAGCCCTCAATGAATTGCATTGAATTAAATGGGAATTGAATGGGGCTATGGGGTGTTGTGCTATTTCGCTTATTTCCATCAAAAGAAGTAGTAAAGTGTGCCGCTTGGGATATTATTTAATATTATTATTATTAATTATCTAATTCGCTTATTTCTATCGCTCAAAATTATTATTTGTTTGTATATATCCTCTCTTCGTAATGTAAATAATATCCCAAGCGGCACACTTTACTACTTCTTTTGATGGAAATAAGCGAATTAACACAACACCCCATAGCCCCATTCAATTCCCATTAAATTCAATGCAATTCATTGAGGGCTTATGGTAGGGGAAATAGCCAATAAGGAGTTTTTGCACAAAACAACACCTGGACCTCTTTGGTGGGGACGTAACAACTACAAAGAAAGGTAAGAAAAAAGCATTCTAGCATGGAATTCTCCTTTAATTCTCACACATCTGGACATCAGTACCAGCCTATAGAGCAATAATAAGTTCATACATGCGTGTTATATTAATTAAACCTGATACTTATATTAATTAAACCTTATACATGCGTGTTATATTAATTAAACCTGTCTGGTTAAGTTCATACATGCGTGTATGAACTGGTCTGACCTCTGAACCTGTACAGAGTACAATAAATCGTGCTGAAGGTTTTATCATCAGTTTTCTACTGCTGCCTGTCGGACGGTTGACCGTCATTTATTGTTTTATTGGGGCATTCACTCAGTTAGTTAGTCTTGTGCCGGCAGTGGTTCAGCGGGTAGAGTGGCCGGTAGAGCGGCTGGCCAGATGGGAACTATAGTGCGAGGTTCCCGGTTCGATCCTATGGCCCATAGCACTTACCCCACCCCCTTAGATAGCATTTGATACAGACTTATAGCATGTTATGTAGACAGCACTATAATTGTATTGTATGTAGTCATAGCACGCCATTGTACATATGTATAGCATAGTAGTATATATAGATATTCCACTGTTACGTGCTTAGCTTACGCATGTTTCATGATAAATGCTTTTATGTGATGTATTCCCATGATTTTCTGTTCTTGCTTAATGTAAATCGCTCTGGATTAAGAGCGTCTGCTAAATGCCTAAATTATAAATTGTAAATTGATCCCGGCCTCCCCCGCCCAGAGTTGGTGTCGAAGTGTCCTTGAGCAAGACTTATATAGTGAGCAAGACTTGTAGTGGAGTCAGAGTACAATATCTGCCTCTGAGATGTAGTGGAGTAGAAGTAAAATGAGTCGAATACCTCAAAATTGTGCTTACAGTAAGTACAGTAGTTGAGTAGCCTACATGCATACTTTCCACCACTGCTGAACAGGTTCTATAATTAATGCTCATCGCCTTGTCTCTGGCGCCCCCGTCAGGCCAAAGTCTCACACGTACATTATGAGCTTCACATTAATGTTTATAAATCACTTCTCTGACATCTCTGACAGGCTCAATGTATGTAGCTTAGATAGATGTAGACCACACTATTTAGTTTATACGCATAGTTTCATTATATATATATATATATATATATATATATATATATATATACTCTGACAGGCTCAACGTACAGTATGTAGCTTAGATAGATGTAGACCACACTATTTAGTTTATACGCATAGTTTCATTATATATATATATATATATATATATATATATATATATACTCTGACAGGCTCAACGTATGTAGCTTAGATAGATGTAGACCACACTATTTAGTTTATACGCATAGTTTCATTATATATATATATTCCACTGTCAGGTTCTTACGTAGGATTCATGAGGACTATTTCTATGTGATGTATTACCATGTGTTGTTCTTGCTTACTGTAAATCGCTCTGGATTAAGAGCATCGGCTAAATGCATAAATTGTAAATCATTAGGTCAGTTCTGGTCAATATGTTGTTTTTCTACTCTTATTATTCAACATTGTAACTGTTTGTATACATTCATCTTGTGTATTAGTTTAGTTAGTTAGTTTCCTGCTTTATTTATAATTAGTGATTTATTGGTGACTGCTGTGTTTCTATTGTATTCTTACCACGGCTGTCCCTCGTTGTTCTCTGAGTTTAAATAAAGGTTATAATGATACTGTATGGTTTATTAATGTCATTTATGTATATTAATGATCATTATTATTATAGGCATTTCCAGTTCGCTACAATGTGGAAACAATGTGGCTCAGAATGGAGGAAACAACAGAGAGGGATTCAGAACAGCAGCTCTTCAGCAGGTGTGTGTGTGTGTGTGTGTGTGTGTGTGTGTGTGTGTGTGTGTGTGTGTGTGTGTGTGTGTGTGTGTGTGTGTGTGTGTGTGTGTGTGTGTGTGTGTGTGTGTGTGTGTGTGTGTGTGTGTGTGTGTGTGTGTGTGTGTGTGTGTGTGTGTGTGTGTGTGTGTGTGTGTGTGTGTGTGTGTGTGTGTGTGTGTGTGTGTGTGTGCAGTTTGAGCATAATAATTTAAATGATGTTAGTATTATTCAAAAAAAGATAAACTAAAGTTTAGTCTCATCTGTGATCTTTATCAATATTTATTTTTCCAACCAGGGAAGAGCAGCGACCCGTCAGAACTGAACATTGTTCTGATCGGGGGAAGAATGCCAGGTGAACTCAGTGGAAAGAGCTCAGTAGGAAACATCATCCTGGGCAGAGAGGCTTTTAGAACAAACACATTCACATCTCAGAGTGTCATGAGACAAGAGTTAGTGTCAGGGAGACAGGTCAGTGTGGTCGACTCTCCAGGATGGATGTCTAATCATCCCCTAGATCTGACCCCAAAACTCACCCAGTTAGAAATCCAACGCAGTGTGAGTCTGTGTCCTCCAGGCCCACATGCCTTTGTCCTAGTGGTCAGATTGGACGACCCATATGTAGGAACAGGGATGTCAGCAGAGGAACATGTGAGATTCCTCCTCAGTGACACAGTGTGGAAACGCACTATTGTGGTGTTCACTGTAGCTGATAAAAACAACATGGACACTGATCTCATTAGATCTGTCTCTGAGTTAAGATATCTCACAGAGAAATGTGAAGGTCGCTTCCATGTCCTTGACATCAGTGACAGAGGAGATGGTCAGGTCACAGAGCTGCTGCAGAAGGTAGATCAGATTGTGCAGCGTAATGGTGGTCACTATGAGACAGAAGAACACGTCTCAGAGGAACTGAAGGAGAAGGAGAGAAGTATCAGAAGAAGAGCAGAACAAAGGAGGAAAGACGCCCAGAAACGACCAACTCGACCTCCTCTGGGCCGCGGCTCGTCAGAAAGAGGTAAAAACACTGGATGAATTAATTCATTAATAACTGGCCATTTTGGGCGGGAACCCCTTTTGGTGTTAGCATTATGTCGTGCTTTAGCTATTGAAAAATAGCAGATCTACAAGCTCGTAGCGCGCCACCGAGTGGCGCGCTACGAGCTTGTAGGTCTGCTATTTTTGAAAGAAATGATCTGAAATGATCTATAATTGGCCACCGACTCCAATCTGAAAATAGCCTATGTAGTTCCTGGACCCCCCACAAAAATGGTTAAACCCATTTAGGCCTGACATCAAAATAAATAAAATGTCTTCTAAATCATGACAGTTTTCTGAAAAACCTGTTTTTACAGTATACCAGTGGCTTTCAAACTATTTCATGTCAAGTACCCCGGAATTATCTGTAATTGGCCGCCGACTCCAATCTGAAAATAGCCTATGTAGTTCCAGTTGATCTACAAGCTCACAATGCATCACAGTGTGAGGTGTTGTGAGCTTGTAGATCTGCTCTGTTCACTATTTGGCATAATTATAATAATTTATATAGGGCTTATACCCACATCCCCATTCTGGGGAAATAGCTGATCTACAAGCTCACAACGTGTCGCGTAGCATCGTGTTGTGAGCTTGTAGATCAGCTATTGTAGGCTAATATATTTAGTGTAGAGTGAAAACATGTAGACGCCTAGTACACTTCCCTGGGGGACTCCACTCAGCTAAGTATAGGGTTGACCGTGTATGTCCAAAACCCTTCCTTTTAGTTAGTATTCTTAAAACATTTAAAATTTGTAAAAAAAAAAAATAATATAGCAGATCTACAAGCTCATAACGCAGCGCATTGCAATGTGATGTGAGCCTGTAGAATCTGTAGATCATTAGTTTCACTATTCTTTTATTTTTTTAAATAGGGTGTTTAAACATTAACATGAAATAAAATAAAATTGTAGATCTTCTATTTTCACTACTTTAGCGTGACACTCCTGTATTATATGATGAGGCAAGTCGTTAATTTACAGCTCAACGATGTATTTTGTTATAATGACAAATAGAGAAAACAGCAGATCTACAAGCTCACAGTGTGTCACGTTGAGAAGCAATATGAGCTTGTAGATCTGCTATTGTAGCGTTTTTAAACTAAAACCAAAACGTTGAAGATGTTGTTAAACAAAGTGAAAGTAAACAATGTTTTCTCTGACAGGACGGACCGACCTCAGGATTGTGGTGTTGGGAAGGCAGCTCTCTGGGAAGAGTTCAGCAGGAAACACCATTCTGACAGGAAGTGGTTTTCAAACTAAACTGAGGTCAGTGCAGTGTGAGGTGAGACAGGGCAGCGTAGCAGGGAGACAGGTGACAGTGGTGGACTCACCAGGCTGGTGGTACAACCGTCCACTACAGGACACCTCAGAGATGGACAGACTGGAGATCCAGGTCAGTGTGTGTCTCTGTCCTCCTGGACCACATGCTGTTCTTCTGGTCGTTCCTCTTCATAAAGCATTCACCAAAGAAATGAGAGTAGCCGTAGAGGAACACATGAGCCTTCTGCCACAGAGCCTCTGGAGTTACTCTATAGTCCTGTTCACCTTTGGAGACCGTCTGGGAGAACGAAGCATTGAGCAGCACATTGAGGCTGAAGGAGAAGACCTCCGCTGGCTTCTTGACCGATGTGGGAACAGGTACCATGTCTTCAACAACCAGAAGAGAGATGACAGTCAGGTCACACAGCTTCTGGAGAAGATAGATGAGATGTTGTCAGGAAACACAGGTGGACACTGTGAAGTTGAGAAGATGTCAGCGAGGAAGAGGAACATGGAGGAACGTGTCCAGACACTGACCAGGAAACTGACCACCCTGAAAGCTCTCTGTGAAGGTGAGCTGTCTGTCTGACAGACAGACAGACAGACAGACAGGTTTTTGTACAGTACAGCCATGAAACAAAATACATTTTTAAACTACATCTTAATGTAGATTAGAGGAACTGAGAGAAGAAACATCAGTAAAGCAGCAACTCATAAATTATTTATGTAAATACTTAATTGATTTTTGGTTTGTATTCTCAATGTTAAAGAATTAATGTTATTAATAATTCATATAACTCTGAATTATTTAATTCATACATTGCTGAATTTCACCAGTGTTAAGTAGCACAATGTGTCACATCGCAACACGTTGAGAGCGTGTAGATCGGCTATTTTTGAACAAAGTAACTAGTAACTAAAGCTGTAAAATAATAATTGTAGTGAAGTAAAAGTATAATATTTCCCTCTGAGATGTAGTGGAGTAGAAGTATGACGTACAGTATCAAAATGGTAAAGTAAAACTACCTCAAATGTGTACTTACTGTAAGTACATCACTTGAGTAAATGTACACTTGTGGTCCGGGGACCCCCAGGGGTCCTTGAGGGGTTTCCAGGAGGTCCCACTGCAACGTGTGTGTGTGTGTGTGTGTGTGTGTGTGTGTGTGTGTGTGTGTGTGTGTGTGTGTGTGTGTGTGTGTGTGTGTGTGTGTGTGTGTGTGTGTGTGTGTGTGTGTGTGTGTGTGTGTGTGTGTGTGTGTGTGTGTGTGTGCGCGCGTGCGCGTGTCAGGAGAACATCAGAGTCTGTCAAAGGTCAGGGTGGTGTTGACTGGAGG
Source organism: Protomyctophum parallelum (assembly GCF_964188405.1). Classification (NCBI taxonomy): domain Eukaryota; kingdom Metazoa; phylum Chordata; class Actinopteri; order Myctophiformes; family Myctophidae; genus Protomyctophum; species Protomyctophum parallelum. The sequence continues at coordinate 46,383,002 of NC_139719.1, forward strand.
AAAGCAGGATGACAGGAAAAGAGCTGGAAACCAGATTCTGCAGCAGTCTGTGTTTACAGAAACTCCATACAAGGTGAGTAATAATTATGATCTGAATGAGATGTTATAATGAATGAGCTCACAGTAAACAGTAAAGACCTTAAATATAAATGTTTTATGATGATAATGTGAAAGTATCTGCTGTCATGAATGTTGAACCACTTCCACCCTGGTGTCCTAATCATCTTACATACCCCCCCCCCCCCCCCCCCCCCCCCCCCGCTATATTCCTTGTTCGAAAATAGCAGATTCACAAGATCACAACCTGTCACTTATAGGGACACATTGTGAGCTTGTAGATGATGATCACAGATTTTCCCCTTATGACTAAACGTTTTGGCCATTTCTTTACTATTTTGAAGAAAAAAAAAACATTTACAAGTGGTAATACAGCCGATCTACAAGCTCACAGCGTGTCGATGTAGATTGGCTATTTGAACCATTTTAAAAAGGTTTTACAAAATAGTAGAAAATGCCTAAATCTTTGAGGCTAAAGGCTAAAGGCTGTTGGGCTCCGACACACCAGTCCTGACTAAACTAGTGCTCGTTTCGTGCACGCGTGGTCAATGTTTTTTTCACGCTATGCGGCCACGCCCATCATGAGCAAACGCGGCGTAGCTGATCCAAGCAAGAATTAAGACTAACATACAGTAAACCTCATATTATTATTATCCCATTCTGACCTGAGATCAGATTCATACGAGGTTTCCACTGGACACACACTGGTCTGATGAACCCATTCTGACCTGATATCAGATTCAAAAAATGTCAGTCGTTCTTCGATTTTTCAAAAATAGCAGACCTACAAGCTCGTAGCGCGCCACTCGGTGGCGCGCTATGAGCTTGTAGATCTGCTATTTTTCAATAGCTAAAGCATAACATAGCGCTAACACCAAAATGGGTTCCCGTTCAGAATGGGTTATTATTAATATGCCTAACATACAGTTAACCTCATATTATTATTATTATGACTAACATACAGTTAACCTCATATTCCAGGAGTTTAAAACCCAGCCTAAACTGACAGAATGTGTCAGAGAACAGAGACGAGTTGCTGACAGAACAGTGAGTGTGGTGATGTGTCCAGACTGGTCGACTACACCTCCATCCCAGAAGACCAAAGACGTCCTTCTACACGGTGTGACTCTGTGTTCTCCTGGACCCCACGCTGTCCTGGTGACGGTCGATGTCACGTCCAGATTCTGTGAAGCTGACAGGAGATCAGTGGAGGAACACATGGAGCTGCTGGGGCACACAGTCTGGAGACACGCTCTGGTTCTGTTCATGTTTGGATTCTGGCTGGGAGGGAGACGTGTTGAGGAGTACATCGAGGCTGAAGGAGAACCTCTGAGGAGGATCCTGGAGAAATGTGGCTACAGGTACCATGTTCTACATGGTGTCAACTGGGACATTTCAGAGGTAACACAGCTGTAACAATCGGCCTTTTGTTTAGAAAGGAAAACTATTAACTAAAGGAAAAAGACGGGATCGGCAGGTTTTTAGCTTAATGAAACTCACGTATTTAATAACTAAATGAATCAATCAGGTAAGACAATACACTTGCTTCTGACCCTATACCAAAATAATAAACATACAAACAAACCAACACTCAATTCCCCAATCCCCTTTCAACCCAACAAAGTCCCCACGTCGGTTGTAAACAACAAACAAAACAAGTTCGTCACGCGAGGCAGGCGCTCTGAATCACGAACGGTCCCGCGACCGTCCTCCTCTCAGTACGCTCGCACAGTATAGTTCCACAGATCCATATGAAGCGCACGTTCATCCATTGATATCCAACAGAACACGGATTTCTCTCACCCGCGATGCTCCTCGTTGACCGGCAGTTCATGCATGGACCCAGCTCAGATGACGCAGTCTCCCCAGCGTCCCAACACGGCCGCTTACTCCGTGCTCGGCTGAGCTCGACAGTTTGTTTATTTAGGCTGCAGGTTGCTAGTAGTTAGTTATTGTAACTTTAACACTAAAGACAGACCCTGGCGCCTCTGAGATCTTCTCCTCACACCCGTTCACACTAGTACACAGGTCTCCCACTTCCTGCACCACACCCTCTATTTGTCAAGTGGCGTGTGGCAGCAATCACTGTCACGATAATCAGGCCCATTACCTCCCACATGAATTGGAAGTGCACATATCACAGGGTTTCGCATGTATTCATATCACACGTATACAATCACACACATTGGAAAAAGCAGATAATAATAATATAACGTGCATTTTGTCACACAGCTGATGGAGAAAACAGAAGACATGGTGACGAGGAACGGAGGACACTTCAAGGTGGGACATGAGACAAACATGACACTGTTTGAAAGACTGAAAATAAATAAATCATTTACTGCTGAAGAATGATAAGATAATGTATTAATCCCTGTGGTGGAATGCAGATGTCGTAGCAGTATAAACACAAGACAAGATGAGAGTAGAGAGAGAAGAAAAGATACAAAAATACAAAACAAAATAAACTAAATGGGCTTAGAATGGAACAGACGAGAAGAAGAATGAGATGAGAGAGGAAGTTGAATAGTTTGAGGAAACACTGGACCTAATGACCTGTCTGAGGGTTTGTTTAACACTCTGTCTCTGATATACAGCACGACTAATTCTACATCTACTATTATGCAAATAATATTTACATTTATTCATTATGTCAAGCTTCATAGGGTGCTGTTCATTAAGAATGGACAGTCCTATAAAAGCTACACCTTTAGAGTATAACTTTACACTCTGCTTATTTACAAAACATTTATAATAACAGACAAAATGTACAGTCAATTTATATATACATATAACAAACATATATGGTTCAGGACAGCCTACTGATCATTCCCTCCAAATGTATTTACTGTTAAGTTTATCATGAATTTAACGCCCATAACCCAGACATAATGCTTATCAACTCGTATAAATGATAGTTAATCATATTGACGGCGTGGTTGTAAATTGTCCTTTGTTTTCAAAATATTTGTATTCATTTTCTTTTAAAATAACCCAGGGCAGGGGGAGTCAGATATGAGTGTGAATAAGTAAAATAATAACAACAATAGCAACAAGAAGCCATACTAAATATAAGCAGTTAACAAAGATATTGTAATAAGTGTGAGTAGAGAAATAAAATGGGGTACAACAACAGTTTATCTTTGTTAATGTGTGCTCTGTGAACGATACATAGACACACATAATGAAGTGAGGATGGAAGCCCACATTCCGTCAGACAGTGTCTTCCCCAAATCATTCTCCCAAGCCGTTTTCATCTTGTCTGTTGGAGAACATTTTAACAACGACATTTCGGCTCTTTCAACCAACTATCAGAACTGACCCCAGAACACACTTTTACAGATATATCTACACATATGACATTATGTACATTGATGCCTTCCTTTCATTTGACCTCTTATCCAAAGCTGTAAGGTCAATACTCGATGAAAACATTCTGTTGTGTTTTATAAAGTGATTGTAAATAGATAAATGGATAAATACATCTTCTTTTGTTCTACATACAGCGTGACGAGTCCAGCAGGGTGACAGCAGCAGCAGCTAGACTCTCTACTGGATTGAATACTGGAGGTGTGATGCAGGTTGCAGGTTAGTCTATAATATCATTCAAACTATTGCCACACGTACGTTGTGCGTGCATGTGTTGTGCGTGCATGTGTTGTGCGCGTGTGTGTGTGTGTGGGGGGGGGGGACAAAGTCTAAATCATGTGATGATTTAAAGCCAGTGCTGCAGTAGTCATAACTACCTGATGCATGCCCACTTTACATAAGGGAACTCAAAGGCAACACATTCATCTGACCTCTACTGTCACTATTCACTAATGCACCCATAAGAACATGACAATGTCACTGATATGTATTGTTGTCTGTAGGTCAGACTACAGTGTAATGTAACTGTATTCATTGTCTGTAGGTCAGAATACAGTGTATTCATTGTCTGTAGGTCAGACTACAGTGTAATGTAACTATGTATTCATTGTCTGTAGGTCAGACTACAGTATAATGTAACTATGTATTCATTGTCTGTAGGTCAGACTACAGTGTAATGTAACTATGTATTAACTGTCTGTAGGTCAGACTACAGTGTAATGTAACTATGTATTCATTGTCTGTAGGTCAGACTACAGTGTAATGTAACTATGTATTAACTGTCTGTAGGTCAGACTACAGTGTAATGTAACTATGTATTAACTGTCTGTAGGTCAGACTACAGTGTAATGTAACTATGTATTCATTGTCTGTAGGTCAGACTACAGTGTAATGTAACTGTATGTATTAATTGTCTGTAGGTCAGACTACAGTGTAATGTAACTATGTATTCATTGTCTGTAGGTCAGACTACAGTGTAATGTAACTGTATGTATTAATTGTCTGTAGGTCAGACTACAGTGTAATGTAACTGTATGTATTCATTGTCTGTAGGTCAGACTACAGTGTAATGTAACTATGTATTCATTGTCTGTAGGTCAGACTACAGTGTAATGTAACTGTATGTATTAATTGTCTGTAGGTCAGACTACAGTGTAATGTAACTGTATGTATTCATTGTCTGTAGGTCAGACTACAGTGTAATGTAACTATGTATTAATTGTCTGTAGGTCAGACTACAGTGTAATGTAACTATATGTATTCATTGTCTGTAGGTCAGACTACAGTGTAATGTAACTGTATTCATTGTCTGTAGGTCAGACTACAGTGTAATGTAACTATATGTATTAATTGTCTGTAGGTCAGACTACAGTGTAATGTAACGATGTATTCATTGTCTGTAGGTCAGACTACAGTGTAATGTAACTATATGTATTCATTGTCTGTAGGTCAGACTACAGTGTAATGTAACTGTAACCACTGTGATAAACCAAATAGAAGGAACACACTAATGTCAGGAACGAGGAGGAATTAAAGTAAACCAACTCCTTGTAAAATAATAATGGAACAATTTATTACATTGTGTGCAACTGTGCACAGATACAATGAAAAATGACCCACAAAATAAAAGTGAAGAAATAAAATTATAATAGGCCTATAGAGCTCTGTTTTCCCCCAAAGTCAATATGGATTTCTATGCAGGTAGTTTGTGTCTATCAATTAGAGGCCTCTTTGTTTGTCAGTTCTTTCTTATCTGAGATCCACAGGACAGTCCGCTGATGAAGCTGAGGAGTGTTGAGATGTGAAGTGGAATTATGGACAGGGTCCTGGATTCTTTCTTCTCAGTCACTCACTCTTGACTTGTGTTCACATACATGCTCTTCTTCTCTTGGAATCAAAGAATACAAAAAACCAACCTGCATAGTAGCAGGCATGAACTTAATTAATTCCAACATTAATCTGTTTCACTGTTTCAATGGCATTTTCTATTTATCGTTATGTATCATCATCTTTTCAAAATAAAATACATTTGAAGTACTTCATATAGTAAGCATTCACACTGTAGCAGAACACTGGTGATACATTCAGCTGTCACATAACATTACAATTTGTGGTGTATATAGGCTACTATTAATATGACAGTTCTGATCAGCTTTGCTGATTTAACATAAACACAACATAGAACACCTCTGGTTGGTTTTTTAGGTTTGACATTTACTCATACAACCATACACACAAGTCAGGCCTGCAAACCCCCTTCCCTTATGTACTGCAGCTTCATGCTAAAAGGGTTAGCTTTAGCAGCCCTGATAAGCAAGGCAAAACACAGGCAATTACACTCACCAGAGAATCTTCATTAAAATAAACAAAAAACGATCCTCCCAGGTCATCTGGTGGAAAATAATAACTCTGAAGTTATTTACTCAACTTCTGTGACTATTATTTCTTAGATTTGTATCAGCATCAATCTTTGTTCTTTCAAATCTTTCCACATATGTTTCTCTCTGTCTCACTGTCTCAGGCTCTGGCTTCCTTTTCTCTTACTCTCCACAATGCAGGGAAGTAATCCCACACATATGCCAAGGAGCTCCCCCTGGTGGAGAGCTCACCTACTGTCCTAAGGCTATTTACCCCTTTCAGTGTAGTGTTCATTTTATATGGGTTACATCCTCCCCTCCTGAACTTGCATGCGTCCCTGCATGCTCATCGTACTGTCTCTGACACTGTAGGCTGTTGATTAAGGCGGTTGATAAGGGCATAGAGTTATCATTAAAAGCTTCAGAGAATACCTCATCTAAGCCCTTCAGTATAGATTGCATAACTAAAATGAGGGGATTTCCCAGTGAGGGGTATGTCAATCTCCTAGGGGCCACTCTTTGTCTCGAAGATCTCCTGAACTCTGCATCTCCATCCTGGACAGAATCAGGGACAAGTTCTTCCTCTTCTCCTATTGTCTCCTTCTCCATGGGTTCCCGATCCTCTTCAGTCCCCTCTGGTCGTCTGTCAATTGCATCATTGATACTTGAATCATTCTCCGTACGTACATCCTGAGGATGCAATGGTGATTCTCCTGATAGCAGATCTGACTCTTCCTCAATCAATTCAGTTACCTCCCTCACTGGAGCTGACTTGACAGTGGATGTGGGGTCCTCAACTGGACCATTCTCCTCAGTAGGCTCTGTCTCCAGCCCACTCCGTTCCGTTTCAGCTATTATCACCATTCCTTCATGTTCAGTGACATTTGCATCGATTACTGGTGCAAATTGAGAATAGTAACACTCATCATCCTCATCATCACTTCCAGACAGCTGGAGTTGCTCATCATTACTGACCTCAGCTTCTGCGGTTTCCGGGCTCCTCACTGGGTCGTTGTGGCTCGGTTCCTGCTCAGAGACAGTGGAGGGTAGAAACCCACAAGGGAGCAGTAGGTCTCGATGCAGCACTCTTTCAGGACCATCACTGTTTTCTGGAGCCACAACATAAACAGGTGAGTCTTCTATCCGTTTCACTATTTTATGGATTGTGTGGCTCCATTTATCGGCTATCTTGTGTTTCCCACGGATCCCAACATTTTTTACAAGAACCCGATCTCCAATTTCCAATACAGATTCTCTGACCTTATTGTCAAATCGCTTTTTGTTCCGGAGGGCATGCTTTGTGCTGTGTTCAACAGCAATCCTATAACTCTCCTGAAGGCGTTCTCTCAAGTTCCTCACATACTCTGAGTGAGACACATTGCTTCGTCCTTGCCGGCTAAGCCCGAAGGCAAGGTCAATGGGTAAATTTGGTTGTCGGCCAAACATAAGTTGGTATGGGGAGAACTCAGTTGTGTCATTCTTGGTGCAGTTGTATGAGTGTACCAATGGCTGCACAAAGTCCCTCCACCTTCCCTTCTCTTCTTCCTGGAGTGTTCCCAACATTCCAAGGAGTGTTCTGTTAAACCGTTCCACAGGATTCCCACGTGGATGGTACGGTGTTGTACGTGTTTTCTTGATTCCAAGTAGACGGCACAGGTCCTTTATCAGTGTAGATTCAAAATCCCGACCTTGGTCACTGTGTAACCTTTCAGGGAATCCGTAATGAATGAAGAAGTTGTTCCATAATGCCTTTGCGACAGTCCTTGCCTTCTGGTCAGCTGTAGGGACTGCTACCGCATATTTTGTGAAATGGTCAGTGATGACCAAGATGTTCTTCGTCCCTCTTTCATCCGGTTCCAAGGACAAGTAATCTATACAGACCAATTCTAGGGGTCTGCTTGTCTCGATGTTTACAAGTGGAGCACTTCGTTCAGCTCTAGCCTTCCGTCGGATGCATCTCTCACAGGTTCGGACTTTGATATCAACATCATCGGCCATGTGTGGCCAATAAAACCTTGTTCGAACTAAATCCATAGTTCGGTCAATCCCCATGTGTCCAACATCGTCATGAAGACCTTCAAGAGCTGCTTGTCTGTAGTTTTGTGGAAGGACTAGTTGATAGTAGGCCTCTCCTTTAACCGTTCGTTTTCTGTAGAGTACTTCATCTCTCAAGACCAGCTGGTCCTGGACTCGCAACATTTGTTGAACCTCCCGTTCTTCTCGTTGCCTCACTCTAAAGGACAACCGTTTCCCAGTCTTCAGTATGGACATGACCCTGCTGATGGCAGGATCATTTCGCTGTTCTCGAGCCCAGTCCTGTTGAGACATGCGCGGCAGGGTACATGACCCAGGAAGGAGATAAGCAAGGCAAAACACAGGCAATTACACTCACCAGAGAATCTTCATTAAAATAAACAAAAAACGATCCTCCCAGGTCATCTGGTGGAAAATAATAACTCTGAAGTTATTTACTCAACTTCTGTGACTATTATTTCTTAGATTTGTATCAGCATCAATCTTTGTTCTTTCAAATCTTTCCACATATGTTTCTCTCTGTCTCACTGTCTCAGGCTCTGGCTTCCTTTTCTCTTACTCTCCACAATGCAGGGAAGTAATCCCACACATATGCCAAGGAGCTCCCCCTGGTGGAGAGCTCACCTACTGTCCTAAGGCTATTTACCCCTTTCAGTGTAGTGTTCATTTTATATGGGTTACATCACTATATGTATTAATTGTCTGTAGGTCAGACTACAGTGTAATGTAACGATGTATTCATTGTCTGTAGGTCAGATTACAGTGTAATGTAACTATATGTATTCATTGTCTGTAGGTCAGACTACAGTGTAATGTAACTATGTATTCATTGTCTGTAGGTCAGACTACAGTGTAATGTAACTATGTATTCATTGTCTGTAGGTCAGACTACAGTGTAATGTAACTATGTATTCATTGTCTGTAGGTCAGACTACAGTGTAATGTAACTGTATTCATTGTCTGTAGGTCAGACTACAGTGTAATGTAACTGTATGTATTCATTGTCTGTAGGTCAGACTACAGTATAATGTAACTATGTATTCATTGTCTGTAGGTCAGACTACAGTGTAATGTAACTATGTATTCATTGTCTGTAGGTCAGACTACAGTGTAATGTAACTATGTATTCATTGTCTGTAGGTCAGACTACAGTGTAATGTAACTGTATTCATTGTCTGTAGGTCAGACTACAGTGTAATGTAACTATGTATTAATTGTCTGTAGGTCAGACTACAGTGTAATGTAACTATGTATTCATTGTCTGTAGGTCAGACTACAGTGTAATGTAACTGTATTCATTGTCTGTAGGTCAGACTACAGTGTAATGTAACTGTATTAATTGTCTGTAGGTCAGACTACAGTGTAATGTAACTGTATTCATTGTCTGTAGGCCAGACTACAGTGTAATGTAACTATGTATTCATTGTCTGTAGGCCAGACGACGCCATCCCTCCCTGAAGAGCGGAGTCTTGTTGAGGTAAAACATTTGAGAGAATAGCGAATTAGCGATGGAATATAATCTGTAATTGTATCAATTTATGTAATTCCTCATGTTATTCTTTCCACAGCTTTAGTGTAGGGAGTCTTCTGTTGTTGGTCATGATGAGTGACACCTGTCAGTATTAAATATATATCACATACATTTATATATACAGTACTTGCACTTGACTTTGAATGAAGAGCATCTCTCATCGTTATCCTACTGTAAAAGTTACAGTAACAGACATTATCGATCTATAGAGAGATTGATTTCTGAAAAGATGAGCATAAGTTCACCACACTTTGGCCAATTGTTGTTTTGCTGTTTTGACACAATAATCTACACTGCCGTATCAGCACGTTCCTTTTGCACAACAGTTTACAATGACAGAAAGAAATCATGCTCCCATTATTGTCTATAGAATGTCCTAGATTACTGACTGTATCTAATCGTTGGGAATAATAATTATGATTTCAGTAGATTGATTCAGTAGAGTGTGTGTGTGTGTGTGTGTGTGTGTGTGTGTGTGTGTGTGTGTGTGTGTGTGTGTGTGTGTGTGTGTGTGTGTGTGTGTGTGTGTGTGTGTGTGTGTGTGTGTGTGTGTGTCCTACAGGATGAATACTACACACTGACTCATACCCCACGCGGGACGTGTTTGATCATCAACAACGAGATATTCACCGTGGACGAGCTGAATGACCGACCAGGAACTCTGAAAGACCAGGGTTCGTATCCCTGCTTTAGTGACCTGTTCTGATCTAATCTATTTCTGTTTGATCAAAGTCAATCTATGTCATCTATGATTTGTGCTTTGGACCACTAGTTATGGGCGGCCATAAAAAAAACATTTTTTTTCTCTCTCTCTCTCTCTCTCTCTCTCTCTCTCTCTCTCTCTCTCTCTCTCTCTCTCTCTCTCTCTCTCTCTCTCTCTCTCTCCTCATGGTGTCACACAGAGGAACTGAGAAAGGTGTTCTCCAAGCTGGGCTTTAAGGTGGAGACACACTCCGACCAGACGGCGGATGACATCCGTCGTGTGCTGAAAGATCTGGGAGGAGGAGATTTCAGCGAGGCAGATGCTTTGGTAGGAGGTGTTGAACATCTATACAGAGGTGTCAGTCCTTGGCAGATGCTTTGGTAGGAGGTGTTGAACATCTATACAGAGGTGTCAGTCCTTGGCAGATGCTTTGGTAGGAGGTGTTGAACATCTATACAGAGGTGTCAGTCCTTGGCAGATGCTTTGGTAGGAGGTGTTGAACATCTATACAGAGGTGTCAGTCCTTGGCAGATGCTTTGGTAGGAGGTGTTGAACATCTATACAGAGGTGTCAGTCCTTGGCAGATGCTTTGGTAGGAGGTGTTGAACATCTATACAGAGGTGTCAGTCCTTGGCAGATGCTTTGGTAGGAGGTGTTGAACATCTATACAGAGGTGTCAGTCCTTGGCAGATGCTTTGGTAGGAGGTGTTGAACATCTATACAGAGGTGTCAGTCCTTGGCCTGTTTCCACACTTTTCATTGTGCCTCTTTCATTGACATCAGGTGGTGTGTGTGCTGTCTCACGGCAACATGGGATGCGTGTACGGTTCGGATGGTGAGAAGGTTTCGCTCAGAGAGTTGACTCAGCCCTTCAGAAGCAGGAACGCTCCCACCTTGGCAGGGAAGCCCAAGCTGTTCTTCATCCAGGCGTGCCAGGGGAGCGACTACCAGAGGGGGGTGTTGCTGCCTGCACCCCCGACACCCAGCGGGGGACAGGGCGACACACTACAGGAAGACTCTGTCTCGGTGCCCCAGGACGAAATGGTTCCAGACGACGCAGACTTCCTGATGGGCATGTCGACCGTGGAGGATTGCAAATCATTCCGGAGCATTAAGAAAGGTTCCATCTACATCCAGGAGCTGTGTGAACAGCTTGAGAGACGAGCAGTCAGGTGAGACGGAGGTTTCAACGTCTGTCAGCTTGACTTTACAAGCCTTTAACAATAAATGTTCATCTGTTCTAAGTAGAACGACTTCCTTCTTTTATTATTTTGTTTACAAAATAAGCCATTGGGAGGAGAATACCAGTAGATAATTGTATTTATTATTAATACGCCATTGGGAGGAGAATACCAGTAGATAATTGTATTTATTATTAATATGCCATTGGGAGGAGAATACCAGTAGATAATTGTATTTATTATTAATACGCCATTGGGAGGAGAATACCAGTAGATAATTGTATTTATTTAATAAGCCATTGGGAGGAGAATACCAGTAGATAATTGTATTTATTATTAATAAGCCATTGGGAGGAGAATACCAGTAGATAATTGTATTTATTATTAATACGCCATTGGGAGGAGAATACCAGTAGATAATTGTATTTATTTAATAAGCCATTGGGAGGAGAATACCAGTAGATAATTGTATTTATTATTAATACGCCATTGGGAGGAGAATACCAGTAGATAATTGTATTTATTTAATAAGCCATTGGGAGGAGAATACCAGTAGATAATTGTATTTTTTTAATACGCCATTGGGAGGAGAATACCAGTAGATAATTGTATTTATTTAATACGCCATTGGGAGGAGAATACCAGTAGATAATTGTATTTATTTAGTGATTGAGGGTTCTCAAAGAGTTGTATAAATGCATTACAACAACATGCCAAAGGGGACATAATATTATTATAATAAATGCATTACAACGACATGCCAAAGGGGACATAATATTATTATAATAAATGCATTACAACGACATGCCAAAGGGGACATAATATTATTATAATAAATGCATTACAACGACATGCCAAAGGGGACATAATATTATTATAATAAATGCATTACAACGACATGCCAAAGGGGACGTAATATTGCTCAAATTGTCCTAAAGGGAACTTCATGATGTAAATCATTCTGACAGGACACTCTTCCCTCTGTGTTATCATGAGCTCTGACACAGAGAAGTGATTTTCACTACAGAATAAACATTGATGAAATGTCCAGAGCTGGATTTTAGCTGTATTTCTGTTTTCCTAATGTAACGTTCTACTCCACGGTTTGTTTCCTGACAGAGGAGAAGACATCGTCAGAGTCCTGACGGCCGTCAACCGGGAGGTGGGAAGCAGACGGTTGAAGACGTACAAACAAATGCCAGAAATCCGCCGTAACACCCTGACCAAGACACTCGTCCTCAAATTAATCTGAGACAGCGAGACTGTACAGCTTCCAAGTATGACCACACGTTGACCATTTCTCTACTAGATGCTTCATATTCCTTTTGTTTATGAAGTGGGAACTCTGGTGTTGTTTTAAAAAAAGTGCCTTAACCATAATCATGACTTGTCAGTGACGAATCCCGGACACACAGCAATAACACACCTCTGAATTCAGCGATTGACCAATCAGAATCAAGCATTCAACCAAGCCGTGTAATAATGACAAATATACCTTTTTGTTTCTATGACCATATTAATATTATTATACCATAAGGAAATGTACCTGATCTTTGGAGTTTGGGTTCAAAGGTCACAAGTAGAATCTTCTGGGAGTGACGGCAGGCTTTAGGTGAAGGTAGAGATGTCAACATTCTTCAATTCATCTTTTATTTATTTTTCTCACACCTGTGATTGATATAAACTGATCTAAGGAGTTGATTATAGTCTTATTTTATTTGTTTACTAAACGGAAACCAGCCAATCAGAATGAAGGAAAAAGCCTAGCCGTTTTAGACCTGCCCTAAAGGACCAGATACAACTAAAGGGTTTCTCCTTCAGGAACAGCATCCTGGGTCCTTTTATAATGTATATACAGTAGATTATGTCACTTTTGAAAATGTTTATTGGGGTTCATGTTTGGGTAATGGTCGAGGCTACATTGTTTAAAGTGAGCAGTGCCTATCATCACAATGATGACGTCTGGTGATGTCGACCGACAGACAGACAGACAGACAGACAGACAGACAGACAGACAGACAGACAGACAGACAGACAGACAGACAGACAGACACTGTCCATTGGAGCGACTGCACTGCTCAAAAATCTGAATGATTTTCTTTTTCTGTTTATCTCTTTTTTTTCTGTTATTTTCATTGGATTGTTCAGTTTTTATTGTGATATGGAGTAGAATGATGGCCTGCAAATATCAAGCTTGGCCTTGGCCTACAATCTCCCACCAGGGGGCGGGTTTGGACCAAAATGCGTGCAGTACAAAGTAACTGTGATTCTCCGCTCCCCTGGGTCTGAAATGAAGGATAATTTAATTAAATCTTATTGAATCATTGGTGGAATTAGACTATGATGTATTGGAAATGTATTCTGTAAGGTTACAATTTACAACTCTGCATTTTGAGCAGACGCTCTTAATCCAGAGCGATTTCCCTGGAACAACATATTTTGAGACTGGAGTCAATTACATATAATCTTTTGTTGTCCTTGACATGAAAAAGTTTGAGAACGACTGATGTAGAAACATGAGGTTTTTCAGAAGAAAGAAAACTGACTCACTGATTTTATTCTTATTTTTTTACACACCATTAAAATGTTCTTATTTTGATCATAAATAAGACCCAATTACTGAATGTCAGTCTCGGGGTTTTCTTATTTACTACGACACGATACATTATTATTATTACTAATGGGCCTCTTATTTGTGGACAGTATTTTTTGTGGCTTTCGCCATTATTTAATATTTTTTATATAAGAGGGGCAGAGAGTAGAGAGATGCGGGGGTGGCATGCAGTGAGGGCCATCGGGATCGGGAGTCGAACCGGCGGCACACTGCCGGACTGGCTTACCAGCCAAGGTGCCTGGACCGCTGAGCCACGGCCCAGGCCTTTGTGGACACAGAGCCAAATGACGTCACATTGTAGGCTCTACAGAGTTAAATGACGTCACATTGTAGGCTCTACAGAGCCAAATGATGTCACATTGTAGGCTCTACAGAGCCTTAATGATGTCACATTGTAGTCTCTACAGAGCCAAATGACGTCACATTGTAGTCTCTACAGAGTTAAATGACGTCACATTGTAGGCTCTACAGAGCCAAATGACGTCACATTGTAGTCTCTACAGAGCCAAATGACGTCACATTGTAGTCTCCACAGAGCCAAATGACGTCACATTGTAGGCTCTACAGAGCCTTAATGATGTCACATTGTAGTCTCTACAGAGCCAAATGACGTCACATTGTAGTCTCTACAGAGTTAAATGACGTCACATTGTAGGCTCTACAGAGCCAAATGACGTCACATTGTAGTCTCTACAGAGCCAAATGACGTCACATTGTAGGCTCTACAGAGCCAAATGACGTCACATTGTAGGCTCTACAGAGTTAAACCAACTTTTATTCGGCTCTAAAATAGGAGTATGAATCGGCCCTTAGTTTCCATTTGGTTTTCGTCAGTGAAAAAAGGTAGTCGACGAACATTCTTCGTCTTAGTTTTAGGCCCTTGCCACACGAGAACGTCTCGGGCTGTTTGTAAACGATATAAAACTCCCCTTCGTCCATATTGCGGTTATGTAAATGATGCCTGTAGTCCAGACGAGAGCTCCGGCCACCCAGAGAAAGCTGCGTGTAGTGTAGGCTAAATGCATATATGTGGCATTGTGGCATAATCATTCAGTAGGCATGCATGGGCATAATCAACTTTAGCTGATGTTTTTCTTTCTTTTCATTACAAATCATTACAATTTGAATGATTTTAATGATCTGGCCTACTATTAATACTCTCATATATCCTCTTCTGCCAGAAGTAAAGGCTACAAAGTATAGCCTACATAAGCATGAGATTAATAGATTGCAGATCTTAAAGCTCACAACGAGGGGCGGCACTTTTCATGGCCTAAAAGTCCCAGGGCACACCTATATGTATATATATATATATGTATATATATATATATATACATATATATATAT
The DNA here is from genome assembly GCF_964188405.1 of Protomyctophum parallelum. Taxonomy (NCBI): domain Eukaryota; kingdom Metazoa; phylum Chordata; class Actinopteri; order Myctophiformes; family Myctophidae; genus Protomyctophum; species Protomyctophum parallelum. The sequence goes on from NC_139719.1 coordinate 46,398,195, forward strand.
ATATATATACACGCACACACAGTAAAACCTATTTGATACTATATTTACACCCAATATACTTACAGTAAATATAAACAACATGCAAACATCTATGACAGCATTCACCAAATAACTTTAAAGAGAAAGAAGTGGACAGTGACTGTTTAACCGATTTTTTTAATTGTTTTTTTAACGTAGGCCTACAACTTGTTTTGCCTTGATGTAATAATAAAGAAACCTAGAACATACAAAAGTGCACACGAACATGCACGTTCAAATTGTCTGCAAATATCAAGCTAGGCCTTGGCCTACAATCTGCCACCAGGGGGGCGGGTTTGGACCAAAATGCGTGCAGTACAAAGTAACTGTGATTCTCATGTCTTCCTTGTATTCGCCTGTTCATTTCATTCAGGTGGTTAAAATATCAGCCATTTCGTGCTGGTCTTGAACACCAGACCTCATTATGCAAACAGTTCTGCATAATTATTTTTGATTGCTCAGCAGACAGACGGCATTGATATAGGATATATACACGTGACGCAACACAACGTTTCCTCTGGAATAACGTTGGACTCCAAAGGCAGCGTTTTGCAGGCTTTTGCTTTTTATTAAAGTATGATGCTTGGCATTGGCAAGCATCATACTTAAGTACTTACTCGTAGTCACTGTCGAGGCGGTAAGCCGTGGTTTTAATTAATATAATAATAGTGCTGTCGGGTTTCTAGGTTGACTTAATATGTTAGACAACCTCCCAGTCACTTTAACGTTTATCCGTTCTCTTGTTAGACGTTGGCTCTGACTTGTAGCGGACAGCCCTGTCATTGTATGCGTGTTTGTATACAGACTGCTTAGAAACAAAGGGAGGCTTGCCTCGTGCGGCGACAGCACAAACAATCAGTTTAATCTAAAATGTGGTCCTATAGTTATTTATGTCAATGCTTTATCTCGTTTGTAGACGCCGGCTAGAGTGTGCGTGTGTACACACACGGGCTGTGAGCGAGAGGCTGCTACAGTGTGTGTGTGTGTGTGTGTGTGTGTGTGTGTGTGTGTGAGACACGAGTCTATATAGGTAGGCTTAACGTCTGTATTGCTGACTTTATACAGTAGGTAAGCCTGTTAAGTTGCTTTGCTTCATATCTGGGTTTGGTTGCCATGTGTGTAGTATATTGTGATTAATGAAAATGTTTGCATTTGTCAGGTGTGTGAGCGGTTCCTGGTTGTCTCTCCAGAAATGTATAGAATTGCCAATTGGAGAAGAAATGTGAGTATGATAATAATAGTGTATATATTATATATAGTATGATGTCTTTATGTGCAAAGTTGATCGAAAGGAGGTTCATACAGTGTGATTCTGTCGTAACATTCTATGACATTTCTGCTTGTGATTCTGTGTTTTGAATGATTGATTGATTGAAATATGTATTAACAGTTTGCAGAATTACTTTACATTTGAAGCACAAACTCAATACAAAGACTGTGACTAACTGTGAGTGGACGACCCAATCAAGCATTACACTTGTTTACAACAGGGTCCACCGTGTTCAGTTCATCAAAACATTTAGAGACGTACAAATACACTTCTATATAGCCAAAGAACAGAACAGGAATTCATCATAAAGGAGGTAAAAAGGGAAAAGATACATAGTGAGGGAAAGGGGGGGGGGGGGGGGGGGTGGGATTCAGATTTTAAGGGGGCCAGTTTCGAATTGCAGCCGTCCGTAGGTGCCCTTTGAGAGCGGTTTTGAAGGAGTCAAGGGATTCGCATGTCTTAATGACTGTTGGTAGGGCCACATTTTGGTGGCATAGGAGCATTCTATGTGTTTATGTGGTGACATTCAGTGTACAGCTGCAGTTGATGAGACTGTGTGGCCATTGTGAACAGAGTCACATCATGCACGTAAACAGAGAGCCACATGGGTAATGTAGTTTGTTTAGTTTAGTTTCAATGGATTAAACAGTGTTTTTTGTGTATGTAGGTTTATGTGGAGGTTTAACCCATTCTGGGTGGGAACCCCTTCTGGTGTTGCATTATTATGTAATGCTAAAATAGCAGATCTACAAGCTCTATAGCGCCGTGCCGAGTGCGGCGCTACGAGCTTGTAGGTCTGCTATTTTTGAAGAATCGTGAAAAGTGACGTGAAAGTGTTTGAGAAGGACTGACAGAAAAACAGCTTTTTCACCAAAACAGTCGGGATTTAGAAGACTTTTGAGGAATCGTTCGCTGCTCCTTTTTCTTTGTAGTTCATTTGTAATCAATGTTCAGCTGCTGTGAGTGAGTAGTTTATGCTCCTATAGATCATAGACTTATAGTGATCAGTAGAATGCACAGCTGGGCTAGGCTAGGCTACTGTTCTCTCTCTGTGTGTGTGTGTGTGTGTGTGTGTGTGTGTGTGTGTGTGTGTGTGTGTGTGTGTGTGTGTGTGTGTGTGTGTGTGTGTGTGTGTGTGTGTGTGTGTGTGTGTGTGTGTGTGTGTGTGTGTGGGCTGTATCAGAGTGAATTTAAAGATAAATATCCACAGACGTCCTGATGGACATGTGGACCGTGGAGGAATGCGTATCGTTCTGGGACTCTAACCCTGTGACACCCAGCGTTAGGACTCTAACCCTGTGATACCCAGCATTAGGACTCTAACCCTGTGACACCCAGCATTAGGACTCTAACCCTGTGACACCCAGCATTAGGACTCTAACCCTGTGACACCCAGCGTTAGGACTCTAACCCTGTGATACCCAGCGTTAGGACTCTAACCCTGTGATACCCAGCGTTAGGACTCTAACCCTGTGATACCCAGCGTTAGGACTCTAACCCTGTGATACCCAGCATTAGGACTCTAACCCTGTGACACCCAGCGTTAGGACTCTAACCCTGTGACACCCAGCATTAGGACTCTAACCCTGTGACACCCAGCATTAGGACTCTAACCCTGTGACACCCAGCATTAGGACTCTAACCCTGTGACACCCAGCGTTAGGACTCTAACCCTGTGACACCCAGCATTAGGACTCTAACCCTGTGACACCCAGCATTAGGACTCTAACCCTGTGACACCCAGCGTTAGGACTCTAACCCTGTGATACCCAGCGTTAGGACTCTAACCCTGTGATACCCAGCGTTAGGACTCTAACCCTGTGATACCCAGCGTTAGGACTCTAACCCTGTGATACCCAGCATTAGGACTCTAACCCTGTGACACCCAGCGTTAGGACTCTAACCCTGTGACACCCAGCATTAGGACTCTAACCCTGTGACACCCAGCATTAGGACTCTAACCCTGTGACACCCAGCATTAGGACTCTAACCCTGTGACACCCAGCGTTAGGACTCTAACCCTGTGACACCCAGCATTAGGACTCTAACCCTGTGACACCCAGCGTTAGGACTCTAACCCTGTGACACCCAGCATTAGGACTCTAACCCTGTGACACCCAGCATTAGGACTCTAACCCTGTGACACCCAGCATTAGGACTCTAACCCTGTGACACCCAGCATTAGGACTCTAACCCTGTGACACCCAGCATTAGGACTCTAACCCTGTGACACCCAGCGTTAGGACTCTAACCCTGTGACACCCAGCGTTAGGACTCTAACCCTGTGACACCCAGCATTAGGACTCTAACCCTGTGACACCCAGCGTTAGGACTCTAACCCTGTGACACCCAGCATTAGGACTCTAACCCTGTGATGCCATTGGTCATGATATTTGCATATAAATACCCCCCCCCCCCCCCCCCCCCCCACAGAGGCTGACATTCACACACATAAAACAATCTCTGGACTCTGTGCAATCCATCCATCTTCAACCGCTTATCCGTAGTCGGGTCGCGGGGGCAACAGCTCCACCAGAGAGCTCCAGACTTCCCTCTCCCGAGCAACATTAGTGACTTCCTCCTGGGGGATTCCGAGACGTTCCAAGGCCAGAGAGTCGATGTATTTCCTCCAACTGCGCCTTGGTCTGCCCCGGGGTCTCCTCCCAGTGGGACATGCGTCGAGGACCTCCCTAGGGAGGCGCCCGAGTGGCATCCTAACCAGATGCCCGAACCACCTCAGCTGGCTCCTTTCCAGGCGAAGGAGCAGCGGTTCTACTCCGAGTCTCTCTCGTGTGACTGAACTTCTCACCCTATCTCTAAGGGAGATGCCAGCCACCCGTCGAAGAAAACTCATTTCAGCCGCTTGTATTCGTGACCTTATTCTTTCGGTCATGACCCACACTTCATGACCATAGGTGAGAGTAGGAACACTTCATGACCATAGGTGAGAGTAGGAACACTTCATGACCATAGGTGAGAGTAGGAACACTTCATGACCATAGGTGAGAGTAGGAACACTTCATGACCATAGGTGAGAGTAGGAACACTTCATGACCATAGGTGAGAGTAGGAACACTTCATGACCATAGGTGAGAGTAGGAACACTTTATGACCATAGGTGAGAGTAGGAACAGTTCATGACCATAGGTGAGAGTAGGAACGAAGATTGCTCGGTAGCCAGAAAGGACCCATCTACACCCAGAAAGGTTCCATCTACACCCAGAAAGGACCCATCTACACCCAGAAAGGACCCATCTACACCCAGAAAGGACCCATCTACACCCAGAAAGGACCCATCTACACCCAGAAAGGACCCATCTACACCCAGAAAGGACCCATCTACACCCAGAAAGGACCCATCTACACCCAGAAAGGACCCATCTGCACCCAGAAAGGACCCATCTGCACCCAGAAAGGACCCATCTACACCCAGAAAGGTTCCATCTACACCCAGAAAGGACCCATCTACACCCAGAAAGGACCCATCTACACCCAGAAAGGACCCATCTACACCCAGAAAGGACCCATCTACAGCCAGAAAGGTTCCATCTACACCCAGAAAGGACCCATCTACACCCAGAAAGGACCCATCTACACCCAGAAAGGACCCATCTACACCCAGAAAGGTTCCATCTACACCCAGAAAGGACCCATCTACACCCAGAAAGGTTCCATCTACACCCAGAAAGGACCCATCTACACCCAGAAAGGACCCATCTACACCCAGAAAGGACCCATCTACACCCAGAAAGGACCCATCTACACCCAGAAAGGACCCATCTACACCCAGAAAGGACCCATCTACACCCAGAAAGGACCCATCTACACCCAGAAAGGACCCATCTACACCCAGAAAGGACCCATCTACACCCAGAAAGGTTCCATCTACACCCAGAAAGGACCCATCTACACCCAGAAAGGACCCATCTACACCCAGAAAGGACCCATCTACACCCAGAAAGGACCCATCTACACCCAGAAAGGACCCATCTACACCCAGAAAGGACCCATCTACACCCAGAAAGGACCCATCTACACCCAGAAAGGTTCCATCTACACCCAGAAAGGTTCCATCTACACCCAGAAAGGTTCCATCTACACCCAGAAAGGACCCATCTACACCCAGAAAGGTTCCATCTACACCCAGAAAGGTTCCATCTACACCCAGAAAGGACCCATCTACACCCAGAAAGGTCCCATCTACACCCAGAAAGGACCCATCTACACCCAGAAAGGACCCATGTTACCCAGAAAGGACCCATCTACACCCAGAAAGGACCCATCTACACCCAGAAAGGACCCATCTGCACCCAGAAAGGTTCCATCTACACCCAGAAAGGACCCATCTACACCCAGAAAGGACCCATCTACACCCAGAAAGGACCCATCTACACCCAGAAAGGACCCATCTACACCCAGAAAGGACCCATCTACACCCAGAAAGGACCCATCTACACCCAGAAAGGTTCCATCTACACCCAGAAAGGACCCATCTACACCCAGAAAGGACCCATCTACACCCAGAAAGGTTCCATCTACACCCAGAAAGGACCCATCTACACCCAGAAAGGACCCATCTACACCCAGAAAGGACCCATCTACACCCAGAAAGGTTCCATCTACACCCAGAAAGGACCCATCTACACCCAGAAAGGACCCATCTACACCCAGAAAGGTTCCATCTACACCCAGAAAGGACCCATCTACACCCAGAAAGGACCAATCTACACCCAGAAAGGACCCATCTACACCCAGAAAGGTTCCATCTACACCCAGAAAGGACCCATCTACACCCAGAAAGGACCCATCTACACCCAGAAAGGACCCATCTACACCCAGAAAGGACCCATCTACACCCAGAAAGGACCCATCTACACCCAGAAAGGTTCCATCTACACCCAGAAAGGACCCATCTACACCCAGAAAGGTTCCATCTACACCCAGAAAGGACCCATCTACACCCAGAAAGGTTCCATCTACACCCAGAAAGGTTCCATCTACACCCAGAAAGGACCCATCTACACCCAGAAAGGTCCCATCTACACCCAGAAAGGACCCATCTACACCCAGAAAGGACCCATGTTACCCAGAAAGGACCCATCTACACCCAGAAAGGACCCATCTACACCCAGAAAGGACCCATCTACACCCAGAAAGGACCCATCTGCACCCAGAAAGGTTCCATCTACACCCAGAAAGGACCCATCTACACCCAGAAAGGACCCATCTACACCCAGAAAGGACCCATCTACACCCAGAAAGGACCCATCTACACCCAGAAAGGACCCATCTACACCCAGAAAGGACCCATCTACACCCAGAAAGGTTCCATCTACACCCAGAAAGGACCCATCTACACCCAGAAAGGACCCATCTACACCCAGAAAGGTTCCATCTACACCCAGAAAGGACCCATCTACACCCAGAAAGGACCCATCTACACCCAGAAAGGACCCATCTACACCCAGAAAGGTTCCATCTACACCCAGAAAGGACCCATCTACACCCAGAAAGGACCCATCTACACCCAGAAAGGTTCCATCTACACCCAGAAAGGACCCATCTACACCCAGAAAGGACCAATCTACACCCAGAAAGGACCCATCTACACCCAGAAAGGTTCCATCTACACCCAGAAAGGACCCATCTACACCCAGAAAGGACCCATCTACACCCAGAAAGGACCCATCTACACCCAGAAAGGACCCATCTACACCCAGAAAGGACCCATCTACACCCAGAAAGGACCCATCTACACCCAGAAAGGTTCCATCTACACCCAGAAAGGACCCATCTACACCCAGAAAGGACCCATCTACACCCAGAAAGGACCCATCTACACCCAGAAAGGTCCCATCTGCACCCAGAAAGGACCCATCTACACCCAGAAAGGACCCATCTACACCCAGAAAGGACCCATCTACACCCAGAAAGGACCCATCTACAGCCAGAAAGGTTCCATCTACACCCAGAAAGGACCCATGTACACCCAGAAAGGTTCCATCTACACCCAGAAAGGACCCATCTACACCCAGAAAGGACCCATCTACACCCAGAAAGGACCCATCTACACCCAGAAAGGACCCATCTACACCCAGAAAGGTTCCATCTACACCCAGAAAGGACCCATCTACACCCAGAAAGGACCCATCTACACCCAGAAAGGACCCATCTACACCCAGAAAGGTTCCATCTACACCCAGAAAGGACCCATCTACACCCAGAAAGGACCCATCTACACCCAGAAAGGACCCATCTACACCCAGAAAGGACCCATCTACACCCAGAAAGGACCCATCTACACCCAGAAAGGTTCCATCTACACCCAGAAAGGACCCATCTACACCCAGAAAGGACCCATCTACACCCAGAAAGGACCCATCTACACCCAGAAAGGACCCATCTACACCCAGAAAGGACCCATCTACACCCAGAAAGGACCCATCTACACCCAGAAAGGACCCATCTACACCCAGAAAGGACCCATCTACACCCAGAAAGGACCCATCTACACCCAGAAAGGTTCCATCTACACCCAGAAAGGACCCATCTACACCCAGAAAGGACCCATCTACACCCAGAAAGGACCCATCTACACCCAGAAAGGACCCATCTACACCCAGAAAGGTTCCATCTACACCCAGAAAGGACCCATCTACACCCAGAAAGGACCCATCTACACCCAGAAAGGACCCATCTACACCCAGAAAGGACCCATCTACACCCAGAAAGGACCCATCTACACCCAGAAAGGACCCATCTACACCCAGAAAGGACCCATCTACACCCAGAAAGGACCCATCTACAGCCAGAAAGGTTCCATCTACACCCAGAAAGGACCCATATACACCCAGAAAGGACCCATCTACACCCAGAAAGGACCCATCTACATCCAGAAAGCCCATCTACACCCAGAAAGGTTCCATCTACACCCAGAAAGGACCCATCTACACCCAGAAAGGACCCATCTACACCCAGAAAGGACCCATCTACAGCCAGAAAGGTTCCATCTACACCCAGAAAGGACCCATATACACCCAGAAAGGACCCATCTACACCCAGAAAGGACCCATCTACATCCAGAAAGCCCATCTACACCCAGAAAGGTTCCATCTACACCCAGAAAGGACCCATCTACACCCAGAAAGGACCCATCTACACCCAGAAAGGACCCATCTACACCCAGAAAGGACCCATCTACACCCAGAAAGGTTCCATCTACACCCAGAAAGGACCCATCTACACCCAGAAAGGTTCCATCTGCACCCAGAAAGGACCCATCTACACCCAGAAAGGACCCATCTACACCCAGAAAGGACCCATCTACACCCAGAAAGGTCCCATCTGCACCCAGAAAGGTTCCATCTACACCCAGAAAGGACCCATCTACACCCAGAAAGGACCCATCTACACCCAGAAAGGTCCCATCTGCACCCAGAAAGGTTCCATCTACACCCAGAAAGGTCCCATCTGCACCCAGAAAGGTTCCATCTACACCCAGAAAGGTCCCATCTGCACCCAGAAAGGTTCCATCTACACCCAGGAGCTGTGTGAACAGCTTGAGAGAAGAGCAGTTGGGTGAGACGGAGGTTTCAAACATCTGTCAGCACTGAGGACCAAAAACATTAGAGGCCTGTTCATGTTTCTGTTCTAAATGCTTCATTATTTTTTTAAATATTTTTTTTTGTCTTTTTCTGACAGTAATCTGACGGTAATGGGGAGAGAGATGGAGGGGAAGACACGCGGCGGAGTCCGTCGGGTTCGGGAGTGGAACCCGCCGCCCGGCTGGCTCATTGGGCCCCCAGACGGGTGAGCTAACCGCCCGTTTACTAGATAAGCCAATGGGAGGAGAGGACCACATCGAGGGTATATGCATGAAGTGAACGGCAGGTCGAGTGGCAAATGTGAATTTAATGTTTAAAGTAATTTAATGCAGTCAGATAATGACTTTTCTGTCTGGATGTCTGGGGCTGTAATCCGCGCAATGCTACATTTACATTTACATCAGGGTCCACCGTGTTCAATTCATCATAACCTAAAAAAAAACAAACTTTGGTTTCCGATTGGCTGTCATTTTTGGGCATTTATTTTATTTTATTTTATTTATTTATTTTTTCGTGGGAAGGATGGGTAGCAAGGATTAAAAAAGAAAAATCCTACGGCAATGATGGATAGGCTTCTACATATTTCATATTTTGGCTATGTGAAATAACTGGCAGTTTTAATGGTTAATACAACTTTACATTGTTTTCATTACACAACTAGAAAAAGTGCCCTTCCGGGCACAGGTCTCCACCAGGTTATCCACAGATCCGTGCAGTTAGAGGTAAAAACACTTTTTGGCCAGTTATAGCGCCACCTTGAGGCTGAGTTGAAATTGTTCATGTGGCATTTCGTCCTCGGCCTAGTGGGAATGTGGGTGCACAATTTCACGGAAATCACGCGATGTGTTCATGATTTGCAGCATTTTGTTTGAAACTGAGCACTCCTGTGAACTTTGGAAGCCAATCTTAACCAATCAGGATGGAGTCTGATAAATCTGAAAGACCCGTTTCGTTGAACGGCTCTAGAGAGACTGTGTACCAATTTGCGTGATGTTTGGACAAAATCTGTAGGTGTACTGTGCAAAAACTTGTTTTGCACAAAGCGGCCTCCTGGTGGCGCTATAACAGGCCGTTGTGGAAAGTTTGGGGCAGAGGTTCATCGTTGGCATCCAGGGAGTGTGTGTGCAAAATGTGGCATCGAGCGGGTTAACGGTGGCCGAGATTAGCTTAGCGGCCTCTTGGTGGCGCTATAACAGGCCGTTCTGGAAAGTTTGGGGCAGAGGTTCATCGTTGGCATCCAGGGAGTGTGTGTGCAAAATTTGGCATCGACCGGGTTAACGGTGGCCGAGATTAGCTGGTCACGGACACACGGACGGACACACGGACGGACACACGGACGGACACACAAACGGACGGACGGAGTGCAAAACATACTCTCCCCACATGCCTTCGGCCTGGTGGAGACAATGACATACCTGGATTAGAGCAGCAGGTTTAGAAAATAGGGTTGCAGATATTTTCTGCTGCCCTGCGGTTGGCTTTGGCAATTATTTTGGTGGCATTTTAATGTGCGGTGGCAGTGGCACCACAACACACACGCAACAGAAACACAACACTATCGGCGTGTGTTATTCAATGTGTGTTTGTGTTTCCCATTGAACCGGGTCTGCATGTCACGTTAAAACATGTTCCCCTAAATATTTCTGTCGGAGGCAGCGCGGTTTAGTTGAGAGAGTTGCGACATCTCCGCTCACTGCTTATTCGTGGGGCTGCATGTGTCATTGATCAGTCCATTGTCGTCACTCTCTGTCTCTAAACATCTCTAGTCTAGAGGCTCCGCTCCGCTCCGCGGTCAGAGCTGAGCAACATGGCGGCGAACAGAGCGCTGTGTTGACAGTGTTGTTACAAACGATAGTGGTTCCTACGTGGATTTTATTTTTTATAACGTAGGATGAGGTTGCTTGTCCCGATGGTCT
>NC_139719.1:46414002-46424002 GCF_964188405.1 Protomyctophum parallelum
AGTCACAATGTGGGACAGACAGGGTCTCGATGTGAACACTGATGCCTGTCAGTCACAATGTGGGACAGACAGGGTCTCGATGTGAACACTGATGCCTGTCAGTCACAATGTGGGACAGACAGGGTCTCAATGTGAACACTGACGCCTGTCAGTCACAATGTGGGACAGACAGGGTCTCAATGTGAACACTGACGCCTGTCAGTCACAATGTGGGACAGACAGGGTCTCAATGTGAACACTGACGCCTGTCAGTCACAATGTGGGACAGACAGGGTCTCAATGTGAACACTGATGCCTGTCAGTCACAATGTGGGACAGACAGGGTCTCAATGTGAACACTGATGCCTGTCAGTCACAATGTGGGACAGACAGGGTCTCAATGTGAACACTGATGTCCTGTCAGTCACAATGTGGGACAGACAGGTTCTCAATGTGAACACTGATGTCTGTCAGTCACAATGTGGGACAGACAGGGTCTCAATGTGAACACTGATGCCTGTCAGTCACAATGTGGGACAGACAGGGTCTCAATGTGAACACTGATGTCCTGTCAGTCACAATGTGGGACAGACAGGTTCTCAATGTGAACACTGATGCCTGTCAGTCACAATGTGGGACAGACAGGGTCTCAATGTGAACACTGACGTCTGTCAGTCACAATGTGGGACAGACAGGGTCTCAATGTGAACACTGATGCCTGTCAGTCACAATGTGGGACAGACAGGGTCTCAATGTGAACACTGATGCCTGTCAGTCACAATGTGGGACAGACAGGGTCTCAATGTGAACACTGATGTCTGTCAGTCACAATGTGGGACAGACAGGGTCTCAATGTGAACACTGATGCCTGTCAGTCACAATGTGGGACAGACAGGGTCTCAATGTGAACACTGATGTCCTGTCAGTCACAATGTGGGACAGACAGGTTCTCAATGTGAACACTGACGTCTGTCAGTCACAATGTGGGACAGACAGGGTCTCAATGTGAACACTGATGCCTGTCAGTCACAATGTGGGACAGACAGGGTCTCAATGTGAACACTGATGCCTGTCAGTCACAATGTGGGACAGACAGGGTCTCAATGTGAACACTGATGTCTGTCAGTCACAATGTGGGACAGACAGGGTCTCAATGTGAACACTGATGTCTGTCAGTCACAATGTGGGACAGACAGGGTCTCAATGTGAACACTGATGCCTGTCAGTCACAATGTTTGACAGACTCTGTGTGTGTGTGTGTGTGTGTGTGTGTGTGTGTGTGTGTGTGTGTGTGTGTGTGTGTGTGTGTGTGTGTGTGTGTGTGTGTGTGTGTGTGTGTGTGTGTGTGTGTGTGTGTGTGTGTGTGTGTGTGTGTGTGTGTGTTCCATCATCAGTGACATCATCAGTTGTGTACTTTCATCCACATAAATGATTGACACTTTCCTCTTGATTGACAGGAAGTGACCTGACGGGGGAGGAGTGACGTTTACTGTCTGGACTCATTTTAATAAGGTAACAGTCTGAGTGACACCTGTCAATCATTACTAATCATTACTAATGCCATTAAATGAAGTTTTATCGATTATAGTAAATGGTGGATGTGCATTACAGCGGTGCCCAAAAGGGAGATATAGAATCTGCACCTCGCTCGCTGATAACAAGCTCACAATGCGACGGTGCCGCATTGTGAGCTTGTAGATCTGCTATTTTCAAATGGAAGAAATGTATATATAGGGCTGACGTGGGAGTAATCGTCTTGTAGTCATAATCAAAATCAAAAGGTAGACTAGCGTTTTCTAATAATTGTAGTGGAGTCAACGTACAATATCTGCCTCTGAGATGTAGTGGAGTAGAAGTAAAATGAGTCAAATACCTCAAAGTTGTGCTTACAGTAAGTACAGTAGTTGAGTACATGCATACTTTCCACCACTGCTGAACAGGTTCCATAATGAATGCTCATCACCTTGTCTCTGGCGCCCCCGTCAGGCCAAAGTCCCACACGTACATTATGAGCTTCACAAATGTTTATAAATCACTTCTCTGACATCTCTGACAGGCTCAATGTATGTAGCTTAGATAGATGTAGACCACAGTATTTAGTTTATACGCATAGTTTCATTATATATATATATATATATATATATATATATATATATATATATATATATATAGGCTATATATACTCTGACAGGCTCAACGTATGTAGCTCAGATAGATGTAGACCACACTATTTAGTTTATACGCATAGTTTCATCATATATATATATATTCCACTGTCAGGTTCTTACGTAGGATTCATGACGACTATTTCTATGTGATGTATTACCATGTGTTGTTCTTGCTTACTGTAAATCGCTCTGGATTAAGAGCATCGGCTAAATGCATAAATTGTAAATCATTAGGTCAGTTCTGGTCAATATGTTGTTTTTCTACTCTTATTATTCAACATTGTAACTGTTTGTATACATTCATCTTGTGTATTAGTTTAGTTAGTTAGTTTCCTGCTTTATTTATAATTAGTGATTTATTGGTGACTGCTGTGTTTCTATTGTATTCTTACCACGGCTGTCCCTCGTTGTTCTCTGAGTTTAAATAAAGGTTATAATGATACTGTATGGTTTATTAATGTCATTAATGTATATTAATGAAAATTATTATTATAGGCGTTTCCAGTTCGCTACAATGTGGAAATGGATTCGGAGCAGCAGCTCTTCAGCAGGTGAAACATTGTGTGTGTGTGTGTGTGTGTGTGTGTGTGTGTGTGTGTGTGTGTGTGTGTGTGTGTGTGTGTGTGTGTGTGTGTGTGTGTGTGTGTGTGTGTGTGTGTGTGTGTGTGTGTGTGTGTGTGTCTGTGTGTGTGTGTGTGTGTGTGCAGTTTGAGCATAATAATTTAAATGATGTTAGTATTATTAAAAAAAGAGGTAAACTAAAGTTTAGTCTCATCTGTGATCTTTATCAATATTTATTTCTCCAACCAGGGAAGAACAGCGACCCGTCAGAACTGAGCATTGTTCTGATCGGGGGAAGAAGGCCAGATAAACTCAGTGGAAAGAGTTCAGTAGGAAACATCATCCTGGGCAGAGAGGCTTTTAGAACAAACACATTCACATCTCAGAGTGTCATGAGACAAGAGTTAGTGTCAGGGAGACAGGTCAGTGTGGTCGACTCTCCAGGATGGATGTCTTCTCATCCCCTAGATCTGACCCCAAAACTCACCCAGTTAGAAATCCAACGGAGTGTGAGTCTGTGTCCTCCAGGCCCACATGCCTTTGTCCTAGTGGTCAGATTGGACCTCCCATATGGAGGAACAGGGATGTCAGCAGAGGAACATGTGAGATTCCTCCTCAGTGACACAGTGTGGAAACGCACTATTGTGGTGTTCACTGTAGCTGATCAAAACAACATGAGACCTGGTCTCATTAGATCTAACCATGAGTTAAGATATCTCACAGAGAAATGTGAAGGTCGCTTCCATGTCCTTGACATCAGTGACAGAGGAGATGGTGGTCAGGTCACAGAGCTGCTGCAGAAGGTAGATCAGATTGTGCAGAGTAATGGTGGTCACTATGAGACAGAAGAACACGTCTCAGAGGAACTGAAGGAGAAGGAGAGAAGTATCAGAAGAAGAGCAGAACAAAGGAGGACAGACGCCCAGAAACGACCAACTCGACCTCCTCTGGGCCGCGGCTCGTCAGAAAGAGGTAAAAACACTGGATGAATTAATTCATTAATAACTGGCCATTTTGGGCGGGAACCCCTTTTGGTGTTAGCATTATGTTATGCTTTAGCTATTGAAAAATAGCAGATCTACAAGCTCGTAGCGCGCCACTCGGTGGCGCGCTACGAGCTTGTAGATCTGCTATTTTTGAAAGAAATGATCTGAAATGATCTATAATTGGCCACCGACTCCAATCTGAAAATAGCCTATGTAGTTCCTGGACCCCCCACAAAAATGGTTAAACCCATTTAGGCCTGACATCAAAATAAATAAAATGTCTTCTAAATCATGACAGTTTTCTGAAAAACCTGTTTTTACAGTATACCAGTGGCTTTCAAACTATTTCATGTCAAGTACCCCGGAATTATCTGTAATTGGCCGCCGACTCCAATCTGAAAATAGCCTATGTAGTTCCTGGACCCCCCCCCCCCCCCCCACCCCACCCCAGAAGCAAAGATATGAGTTAAAAACATTCGCTCTGAAAGAATATTCAAAGATTTGCGACACATTTTCAAGATTTTTCAAAAATAGCAGACCTACAAGCTCGTGGCGTGCCACTCTGTGCCGCGCTACGAGCTTGTAGATCTGCTGTTTTCCAATAGCTAAAGCATAACATAATGCTTAAAACATCAAAAGGGGTTCCCGTCCAGAATGCGTTAAAGCCCATTATGGTTGAGCGGAGTTCCTCAGGGCTCTAAACTGGCTGCTGGGGTTTAAGTGGTAAAAGTTCACCAAAACAGTTGATCTACAAGCTCACAATGCATCACAGTGTGAGGTGTTGTGAGCTTGTAGATCGGCTCTGTTCACTATTTGGCATAATTATAATAATTTATATAGGGCTTATACCCACATCCCCATTCTGGGGAAATAGCTGATCTACAAGCTCACAACGTGTCGCGTAGCATCGTGTTGTGAGCTTGTAGATCAGCTATTGTAGGCTAATATATTTAGTGTAGAGTGAAAACATGTAGACGCCTAGTACACTTCCCTGGGGGACTCCACTCAGCTAAGTATAGGGTTGACCGTGTATGTCCAAAACCCTTCCTTTTAGTTAGTATTCTTAAAACATTTAAAATTTGTAAAAAAAATAATAATAATATAGCAGATCTACAAGCTCATAACGCAGCGCATTGCAATGTGATGTGAGCCTGTAGAATCTGTAGATCATTAGTTTCACTATTCTTTTATTTTTTTAAATAGGGTGTTTAAACATTAACATGAAATAAAATAAAATTGTAGATCTTCTATTTTCACTACTTTAGCGTGACACTCCTGTATTATATGATGAGGCAAGTCGTTAATTTACAGCTCAACGATGTATTTTGTTATAATGACAAATAGAGAAAACAGCAGATCTACAAGCTCACAGTGTGTCACGTTGAGAAGCAATATGAGCTTGTAGATCTGCTATTGTAGCGTTTTTAAACTAAAACCAAAACGTTGAAGATGTTGTTAAACAAAGTGAAAGTAAACAATGTTTTCTCTGACAGGACGGACCGACCTCAGGATTGTGATGTTGGGAAGGTGCGTCTCTGGGAAGAGTTCAGCAGGAAACACCATTCTGACAGGAAGTGGTTTTAAAGCAGGTCAGAGGTCAGCACAGTGTGAGGTGAGACAGGGCAGCGTAGCAGGGAGACAGGTGACAGTGGTGGACTCACCAGGCTGGTGGTACAACCGTCCACTACAGGACACCTCAGAGATGGACAGACTGGAGATCCAGGTCAGTGTGTGTCTCTGTCCTCCTGGACCACATGCTGTTCTTCTGGCCGTTCCTCTTGATAGAGCATTCACCAAAGAAATGAGAGTAGCCGTAGAGGAACACATGAGCCTTCTGCCACAGAGCCTCTGGAGTCACGCTATAGCCCTGTTCACCTTTGGAGACCGTCTGGGAGAACGAAGCATTGAGCAGCACATTGAGGCTGAAGGAGAAGACCTCCGCTGGCTTCTTGACCGATGTGGGAACAGGTACCATGTCTTCAACAACCAGAAGAGAGATGACAGTCAGGTCACACAGCTTCTGGAGAAGATAGATGAGATGTTGTCAGGAAACACAGGTGGACACTGTGAAGTTGAGAAGATGTCAGCGAGGAAGAGGAACATGGAGGAACGTGTCCAGACACTGACCAGGAAACTGACCGCCCTGAAAGCTCTCTGTGAAGGTGAGCTGTCTGTCTGTCTGTCTGACAGACAGACAGACAGACAGACAGACAGGTTTTTGTACAGTACAGCCATGAAACAAAATACATTTTTAAACTACATCTTAATGTAGATTAGAGGAACTGAGAGAAGAAACATCAGTAAAGCAGCAACTCATAAATTATTTATGTAAATACTTAATTGATTTTTGGTTTGTATTCTCAATGTTAAAGAATTAATGTTATTAATAATTCATATAACTCTGAATTATTTAATTCATACATTGCTGAATTTCACCAGTGTTAAGTAGCACAATGTGTCACATCGCAACACGTTGAGAGCTTGTAGATCGGCTATTTTTGAACAAAGCAACTAGTAAACTAAAGCTGTACAATAATAATTGTAGTGAAGTAAAAGTATAATATTTCCCTCTGAGATGTAGTGGAGTAGAAGTATGACGTACAGTATCAAAATGGTAAAGTAAAACTACCTCAAATGTGTACTTACTGTAAGTACATCACTTGAGTAAATGTACACTTAGTTACTTTACAGCAGTGGTTCTCAAAGTGTGGTCCGGGGACCCCCAGGGGTCCTTGATTGCAACATGTTCGTGTGTGTGTGTGTGTGTGTGTGTGTGTGTGTGTGTGTGTGTGTGTGTGTGTGTGTGTGTGTGTGTGTGTGTGTGTGTGTGTGTGTGTGTGTGTGTGTGTGTGTGTGTGTGTGTGTGTGTGTGTGTGTGTGTGTGTGTGTGTGTGTGTGTGTGTGTGTGTGTGTGTGCGTGCGTGCGTGCGTGCGCGCGTCAGGAGAACATCAGAGTCTGTCAAAGGTCAGGGTGGTATTGACTGGAGGAAAGCAGTTTGACAAGAAAAGAGCTGGAAACATGATTCTGCAGCAGTCTGTGTTTACAGAAACTCCATTGAAGGTGAGTAATAATTATGATCTGAATGAGATGTTGTAATGAATGAGCTCACAGTAAACAGTAAAGACCTTAAATATAAATGTTTTATGATGATAATGTGAAAGTATCTGCTGTCATGAATGTTGAACCACTTCCACCCTGGTGTCCTAATCATCTTACATACCCCCCCCCCCCCCCCCCCCCCCCCCGCTATATTCCTTGTTCGAAAATAGCAGATTCACAAGATCACAACCTGTCACTTATAGGGACACATTGTGAGCTTGTAGATGATGATCACAGATTTTCCCCTTATGACTAAACGTTTTGGCCATTTCTTTACTATTTTGAAAGAAAGAAAAATTTACAAATGGTAATATAGCCGATCTACAAGCTCACAGCATGTCGATGTAGATTGGCTATTTGAACCATTTTAAAAAGTTTTACAAAATAGTAGAAAATGCCTAAATCTTTGAGGCTAAAGGCTAAAGGCTGTTGGGCTCCGACACACCAGTCCTGACTAAACTAGTGCTCGTTTCGTGCACGCGTGGTCAATGTTTTTTTCACGCTATGCGGCCACGCCCATCATGAGCAAACGCGGCGTAGCTGATCCAAGCAAGAATTAAGACTAACATACAGTAAACCTCATATTATTATTATCCCATTCTGACCTGAGATCAGATTCATACGAGGTTTCCACTGGACACACACTGGTCTGATTAACCCATTCTGACCTGATATCAGATTCTAAAAATGTCAGTCGTTCTTCGATTTTTCAAAAATAGCAGACCTACAAGCTCGTAGCGCGCCACTCGGTGGCGCGCTATGAGCTTGTAGATCTGCTATTTTTCAATAGCTAAAGCATAACATAGCGCTAACACCAAAATGGGTTCCCGTTCAGAATGGGTTATTATTATTATGACTAACATACAGTTAACCTCATATTATTATTATTATGACTAACATACAGTTAACCTCATATTATTATTATTATTATGACTAACATACAGTTAACCTCATATTCCAGGAGTTTAAAACCCAGCCTAAACTGACAGAATGTGTCAGAGAACAGAGTGAAGTTGCTGACAGAACAGTGAGTGTGGTGATGTGTCCAGACTGGTCGACTACACCTCCATCCCAGAAGACCAAAGACGTCCTTCTACACGGTGTGACTCTGTGTTCTCCTGGACCCCACGCTGTCCTGGTGACGGTCCCTGTCTGGTCCAGATTCTGTGAAGCTGACAGGAGATCAGTGGAGGAACACATGGAGCTGCTGGGGCACACAGTCTGGAGACACGCTCTGGTTCTGTTCATGTGGGGATGGTGGCTGGGAGGGAGACGTGTTGAGGAGTACATCGAGTCTGAAGGAGAACCTCTGAGGAGGATCCTGGAGAAATGTGGCTACAGGTACCATGTTCTACGTGGTAACAACTGGGACATTTCAGAGGTAACACAGCTGATGGAGAAAACAGAAGACATGGTGACGAGGAACGGAGGACACTTCAAGGTGGGACATGAAACAAACATGACACTGTTTGAAAGACTGAAAAGAAAGAAAACATTTACTGCTGAAGAATGATAAGATGATGTATTAATCCCTGTGGCAGTATAAGTGTAAAACACAAGACAAGATGAGAGTAGAGAGAAGAAAAGATACAAAAATACAAAACAAAATAAACTAAATGGGCTTAAAATGGAACAGACGAGAAGAAGAATGAAATGAGAGAGATGAGATGAGAGAGGAAGTTGAATAGTTTGTGGAAACACTGGACCTAATGACCTGTCTGAGGGTTTGTTTAACACTCTGTCTCTGATATACAGCACGACTAATTCTACATCTACTATTATGCAAATAATATTTACATTTATTCATTATGTCAAGCTTCATAGGGTGCTGTTCATTAATAATGGACAGTCCTATAAAAGCTACACCTTTAGAGTATAACTTTACACTCTGCTTATTTACAAAACATTTATAATAACAGACAAAATGTACAGTCAATTTATATTTACATATAACAAACATATATGGTTCAGGACAGCCTACTGATCATTCCCTCCAAATGTATTTACTGTTAAGTTTATCATGAATTTAACGCCCATAACCCAGACATAATAATTATCAACTCGTATAAATGATAGTTAATAATATTGACGGCGTGGTTGTAAATTGTCCTTTGTTTTTTTTAATTACCCAGGGCAGGGGGAGTCAGATATGAGTGTGAATAAGTAAAATAATAACCACAATAGCAACAAGAAGCCATACTAAATATAAGCAGTTAACAAAGATATTGTAATAAGTGTGAGTAGAGAAATAAAATATGTTTATCTTTGTTAATGTGTGCTCTGTGAACGATACATAGACACACATAATGAAGTGAGGATGGAAGCCCACATTCCGTCAGACAGTGTCTTCCCCAAAGCATTCTCCCAAGCCGTTTTCATCTTGTCTGGAGAACATTTTAACAACGACATTTCGGCTCTTTCAACCAACTATCAGAACTAACCCCAGAACACACTTTTACAGATATATCTACACATATGACATTATGTACCTTTCATTTGACCTCTTATCCAAAGCTGTAAGGTTGTAATACTCGATGAAAACATTCTGTTGTTTTTTATAAAGTGATTGTAAATAGATAAATAGATAAATACATCTTATTTTGTTCTACATACAGCGTGACGAGTCCAGCAGGGTGACAGCAGCAGCAGCTAGACTCTCTACTGGATTGAATACTGGAGGTGTGATGCAGGTTGCAGGTTAGTCTATAATATCATTCAAACTATTGCCACACGTGCGTTGTGCGTGCATGTGTTGTGTGTGAATGTGTTTTGCGTGTGTGTGTGTGTGTGTGTGTGTGGGGGGGGGCACTCACAAAGTCTAAATCATGTGATGATTTAAAGCCAGTGCTGCAGTAGTCATAACTACCTGATGCATGCCCACTTTACATAAGGGAACTCAAAGGCCTGACCTCTACTGTCACTATTCACTAATGCTCCCATAAGAACATGTCAATGTCACTGATATGTATTCATTGTCTGTAGGTCAGATTACAGTGTAATGTAACTGTATTGTTGTCTGTAGGTCAGAATACAGTGTAATGTAACTGTATTCATTGTCTGTAGGTCAGAATACAGTGTAATGTAACTGTATTCATTGTCTGTAGGTCAGATTACAGTGTAATGTATCTATGTATTCATTGTCTGTAGGTCAGATTACAGTGTAATGTAACTGTATTCATTGTCTGTAGGTCAGAATACAGTGTAAT